>NC_137828.1:40042423-40074923 GCF_963921795.1 Nannobrachium achirus
GTGACTGACATTTACTGGCAGGAAAGGCGAGGTTTACTTCAGAATTTCAGAACAAAGGGAAAGTGGGTGGCATGTGCCTTGTACAGTGCGTGCACATACTGTATCTGCGTGTGCATCTGTATTCTGTGTGCGTGCGTGCATGCGTGCGTGTGCAGATATGTGCTTTTTTGTGCATGTGGGAGATAGTGTGAGAGAGAGAGAGAGAGAGAGGGAGAGAGAGTGAACGAGACAGGAACATTGGAGGAGGTGGAATTTTTGCTGACAAGCGATAAACAGTAGCAGGCCTGCCGCGCTAACGAGCTTATGATAAGAATCTCCCCCGCCTGCGTCTCTCAGAGCTCAGCCTCTCCTTGTCAGACCACAGAGAAGAGGAACCAATCCTCCAATGTGTACCACACTACCTTCAACGCATTAAGGACCTGAGGCATTTGTACACATGCCTTCTAAATCAGTAGTTCTCAAAACTTTTTAGTGCCAAGGAGGACCCGGCAAAATGATATGCATTTGGCCGCGGGCCAATCCAATGTTGGATCCGCTTCTGCCAGTTCCCAACCCTAGCGTCGATGCCATACAGTGATCTGCATGCACAAGGAGGCTAAAGATGTACAGTGCTGTGTTTTTAGAAATGAGGCCAACATACAGCCTCTGACTGCTGCTTGACCCCTTGGGTCCATGAGTTCAGACACTGGGGTGGTTCTTCAGCAGTTAGAAGGCCCTCACACCCCCTCGAACATTCCTTTTTCTCCACAGTCTGTCTGTCCATGTTTTCTGTCTCTGTTCATTGTCCTCCTCTTACAAGGCCAGACCTGTTTCCCTATATACAGATGTGTTTTCTTCCCAGCTGGTACCCACTCTCCATCCGTCTAGCCCAGGGCTGGGCAGCATTTTCTTCCAGGGGGCCATATTGACTTCGATAGTCCAGGACCACACACTGGACTACAGGATTGAAACTTGAAATACATACAGTACTGCTGAATTATGTTAAAACTGCATGAATTTGATAGACACGACATCCATCCATCCATCCATCCATCCATCCATCCATCTTCAACCGCTTATCCAGAATTGGGTTGTGGGGGTAACGGTTCCAAAAGACATTACCAGAGTCCCTCTCCTGAGCAACATTACCCACTTCTCCCTTGGAGATCCCCAGGCGTTCCCAGGCCAGTGTGGAGATGTAATCCCTCCATCTGGTTTGCCAGGGGGTCTGCCCCCAGTGGGACGTGCATAGAAGACCTCCCTAGGGAGACGCTCAGGAGGCAGCCGTACTAGATGCCCGAACCACCTAAGCTGGCTCCTTTCCAAGTGTAGGAGCAGCGGTTCTCCAAGTCTCTCTCGGGTGACTGAACGTCTCACCCTTTCTCTAGGGGAAATGCCAGCCAACTGTCAGAGAGAACTCATTTCGTCTGCTTGTATCCGCAACCTTATTCTTTCGGTCATGACCCACACTTCATGACCATACTGTAGGTTGAGAGTAGGAACGAAGATTGCTTGGTAGACAGAGAGCTTTTCCTTCTGGCTAAACTCTCTTTTCGTCAAAACAGTGCGATTCAGTGCCTGCAATACCGCTCCTGCTGTTCCAAATCCCCTTTCTCTCATTCGTGAAAAAGACCACAAGATACTTAAACTCTCTCATTAAAGTCGCATTCCAAATTGGAGTGCACAATCCATCGGTTCCCTGCTGAGAACCATGGCCTCAGATTTGGAGATCCTCATTTCAGCCGCCGCACACTGCTGCGAACCAATCAATAATCTTTTCCCCCCCAGCTGTACTGTATCACTCACAAATGCAGCATTTTAAGATTTCTGAGGGGGTCATTTTGTTTTTCTTTGAGGACTTCGAGGGCTGGATTGAGATGGCCCTCGGGCCGTATGTTACCATGTCATGTGTGGTCTAGCCCTTCAACAACTGTCCATCCTTCTGCTTCTTTGAAGAAGAAAACGCCAGGGCTTTTTTCCAGTAGGCTTGTCAAAACAACTATTACATAATCGCCTAATGATAATGCCATAATTTGGAGATGATCGCAATTATTTTTGCATAATTGTCATAATCATTTCCATGTCGAAAGATGGTCTTACATTTTTGTTTTAATATATATGGAAATAGCACATTTACAAGCTCACAACATGTGGCAAAATGACACGTTTTAAGTTTGTAGATGAGCTTTTTCCCCACCTTTTTTATATTACACTTTTATCATTGATAGCACTCAGTGTAGATAGACAGAAAACAGGGACAGAGAGACAGGGAGTGACACAAAGGTTGTCGGGATCGGGATTCGAACCCGCAACACGCTGTCAATCAGCATTAGAGGCTATTGTTGTATGCAGCTGTACTGTACCGCCAGGCTGGCCCCATCAACTATTTCAACTCCAATTTTCACTTTTTTTTTACATTCCCACCAAATGACATGCCGAAAAGAATATCAGGTGGTTTCAAGTGGTTAAATTACAACAGTACAACAGGGGTCTTCAACAGGGGGTCCGTGACCCCTAGGAGGTCCCCAGGGTTACTACAGGGGGGCCTCCAAATCTTTGTGTGATAGAAACTTTTTTCTCCTTTTTTATATTATAAGAACTTTGGCCAAAAATACCAGATCTACAAGCTCACAATGCCACGCAGCGCGAGGCGTTGTGAGCTCGTGGATCGGCTATTTTCGGCAAAGAGGTTTGGTGTAGAGAGGAAAAAAGAGCACACTAAGTACATAGTGAAAGGTCAAGTTTATTAAGTATTGACGGTTCAAGTGGTTAAAACACAAATTGACACGAATCCAAAATACACTGATGATTGTGCTGTCAAGCAACGAATGGATTCTATGAAAAGGTTGTGGGGGTCCCTGCTTCGGCTCTCTCTCAACTTGGCCTGAAAACGTTGAAGACCCCTGGAGTACAGTTTAGCTTCAATGACATGAGACCAGAAAGGAGCGTGGGGCCCTCCTAGTCAGGTTTGCTATGTTAAGAAATGTTTATTCGTTGGCTTTTTTTGGAGATTAGTAAAACTATACATTTTTGAAATCTTCAGAGCATGGGGAATCCAAAAATCTTTGTTGGCATTTGCACAGACGCCTGCAAAGCCGCCATTTTGGACATTCAAAATGGCCGACATAAAATACACAATTTGTGCTATTTTGGCCTCTAGACAACATAGAAACTTAATTAAACATGCCAATCCTATGTTTTCTGGGTCAAGGAATCGAATGATAAATGATGTGTGTAAAATATTTTGGACCCCCACCCCCTTTTTGGGGGTTATCTATTTTGGGACCTCCCAGAACAGTACACCAGCCAGTTAATGTCAGAGTTTTATAATATTAGAGTTGTTTTGTAGGTTTTAAAACATCCTGAGTTAATTTATTACACATTTAAAGCAGCCAGAATAACCTTTCTGATGTTTGGTTGGGGTCTTTCCTCACATGGGACCCCCAGATGGACCCCTGAGCCTATCTCAGTATTCGCTCTCCTGCTCCAGAACAATGTTAAATTAGATCATAACTGAACCATAAAAGTTGTTGTAGCTGGGCTTTGAAAACGAAAATGATTAGTAGCAAATACCAGGGGTCTTCCATGGGGGTCCGGGACCCCTGGGGGATCCTCAGAGTTACTACAGGGGGCCTGCCAAATCTTGATGGGATCTTTTTTTTTTTTTTTTTACATTTGAAACTTTGAATGTTTTTTATGTATCCAGGGTTTATGTATTGTACTTTGTTGGTTTATTAGTATTCTCACTCAGTATTATTTATAACATTTTTGTGTTACAGTTATGGTTGATAGCTGTTACAGGGATTGCAATAATGAAAGTATTGTAACTTCTCACTTTGAGTTTGCAGAACAACGTGTCCATTTATTGCCCTGCACTCACACAACACCCCATCGTCACCCCAAAAGCTGCACCCTATTAGCGAGGCAGATAAAGTGCATATTACAGGTGAATCGTTCACTTGCGGATACAAGCACCAAAATTGGCACACATACTCCTTAGGCATTGCTCTTTTCAGAAAACCATCTGGCCAAAAAAAAAATCAAGATGGCGGCCAATTTTCATGATGGCCGCCATTGAATATACAGTAATCTTGCATTCCGCAATAAAATCCCATAGACTTGTCCTATTTGAATAATTTTGGTGTCAAATCATACATTTATCACTATGTAGAATCCAAATTTGGACCCATGGACTTACTCAATGGCTTCCTTGTACCATATATCAGTCCCGGAATCTTAATATTCTGCTAATAGTGTGGTGCGATGCGTCCAAAAAACAGCTCCCGTAGGATTTTTGTGCTAAAATTGATCTTTTTGCAGATCCTGGTTCTATAGAGTCCAAACTATGAGAAAATGATGGGTGTCAACTTTTCCGGACCCCCACCCCCTTTCTGGGGGTCATCTAGTTTGGGACCTGCATGCCAGAACAGTACGCCAGCCAGTTAATGTCCAATTTTCTTAATATTAGGGTTGTTTTGTAGGTTTTAAAACATTCTGAGTTCATTTATTACACTTTTGAAGCAGCCAGAATAAGCTTTCTGACTTTTGGTTGGGGTCTTTCCTCACCTGGGACCCCCCCAGATGGACCCCTGAGCCTATCTCAGTACTCGCTCTGCTCCTGCTCCAGAACAATGTCATATTAGATCATAATTGAAGCATAAACCTTTTTTCTGAAAACAAAAAAAAAGTAGTAACAAATACCAGGGGTCTTCCACAGGGGCTTCGGGACCCCTGGGGGTCCTCGGAGTTACTACCTAGTGTGATAAGAAGTGTACTTCTAAGGATTTCTTTGCTAAAATGTATTTTTTTACTGCTTTGGCATTTATAGGGACCAAACTGTCAGAAAATGATGGGTGTCAGATTTTCCTGACCCCAGCCCCCTTTCTGGGGGGTCATCTATGTTAGGACCTCGCAGAACAGTATGTCAGCCAGTTAATGTCCAATTCTCATAATATTAGAGTTGTTTTGAAGGTTTTAAAACATTCTAAGTCCATATATTGCACTTTTGAAGCAGCCAGAATAACCTTTATGACTTTTGGTGGGGGTCTCTCCTCACCTGGGACCCCCGGAATGACCCCTGAGCCTATCTCATACAGTCCTTGCTCTGCTCCTGCTCCAGAACAATTAGATCATACTTGAAGCATAAAAGCTTTTGTACCTGTACCTGGGCTCTGTAGCTAATACCAGGGGTCTTCCACAGGGTCCGGGACCCCCAGGTGTCCTCAGCGTTACTACAGGGGGCCATCCAAACGGCTGTTTACCCATATATGGAGACCCCCTGGTACCCATATATGGAGGTCCATGTACTGTATATGGAGATATGCTGTGAGAGCCCAAACATGCTTACTCAGTTATTTGTTATGTGAAAGTACTATGATGTCCATGACAACTGACAACATACCCTTGTATGCCCATACATGGAGATCCCTGTCTGTAGAACCAGTCACACAGATATGGGCTGTCTTGGCCATCTGTCTTGGCCATATATGGATTCTGTTAGTGTGGTATGTGGCCAATGTGTCCTCCATATATGGGCATTCCCATATGAAGTCCTGTTAGATATGGGCTTAATATTGAAGACATCAGGGAACTCCATATATGGACCTTGTCATACATCTTGAATCTATGACCTCAGCATCAAAGGCTGGATTGGGGTATGTCCCTGTGACAAACTATTATCATGTCCACTAGGGGTACTTAATGTACATCAAGCAGCCTCACAGAAACAGGACATAGACTCCTGCCCTATGAGCCTCAGGGCTGGGCAGTGGGTTGCCTTTGGCCAAAGACAGAACTTAAAGTGGATTCTGTTCATGACCTGTGTTGCACTCTTGCAGAAAAGAGCAAAGGGATGCTCTTCTTCCATGCCTTCACTGGCTGCGATGTTGTTTCAGCATTCCGCGTAAAGGGGAAGAAGTCTGCGTGGCAAACCTGGAATGTTTGTGATGAGGCTTCTGGTGTCTTCAGCAAACTCAGCCATTACCCACCTGTAGTGGATGATGAAGACCTGAAAACCTTGGAGAAGTTTGTGGTCATGATGTACGACCGATCCAGCACAGCTGAAGGTGTCAATGATGCGAGGTTGGACTTGTTTGCTCGGAAGCAGAGGCCATACGAAGCCATTCCTCCAACGCAAGCAGCACTGAAGCAACATGTGAAGCGCGCTTCCTATCAAGCGGCCTGCATCTGGAGTCAGTCAACAGTATGTCAACCAGAAATGCAGACTCCTGACAACTGGGGCTGGACCAAGAAAGGAGATCTGTGGCAGATTGATTGGACTGAGCTCCCACCCATTGCAGAGAGTTGCCAGCAGCTGACCAAGTGTGGATGCAAGTTGGAATGCTGCAGTCGATGCAAATGCTACCACTTTGGTCTGACCTGCACGGCACTGTGCAGCTGCAGGTGCGAGGTTTAGAAGCGTTGTAGTATAGGCCTACTATACTATTGTACTATACTGCCTAGGCCCTAGAAAGAAAAAAAAAAAGAAAAGACAAAAAAAAAACTACCTCCTGCCTCGACGGGATCATCACCTTATCGTGGTGAGGCAGTTTGCGTGTCTCCATGACCCCCAGAGCTATGTCGGCAGGAGTCTTGTACTCCTGTACTCCTGGCAGGGTTACCCAAGTCGAAAAGGTCGAAGAATAGAGACTAGACAAAGAGTGATCCCACGGCGCTATTATATCTACCATGCATTTTAGCCGCGTCAGCCGCTGTGCATTGAAATCCGCTCTGTTGAGTTACTACATTACTACATTACACCCCCCCCCCCCCACACACACACACACACACACACACACACACACACACACACACACACACACACACACACATACACACTATAAACCTCTAACAATACTAAGATATACACTACCACCCATTTTATCCGAGTCAGACATAACACAAACCTCTAATTTAGCAGAATATTAGGATTCCGGGACTGATATATGGTACAAGGAAGCCAGTGAGTAAGTCCATGGGTCCAAATTTGGATTCTACATAGTGAAAAATGTATGATTTGACACCAAGATCATTCAAATAGGACAGGTCTATGGTATTTTATGGCGGCCATCTTGAAAAATGGCCGCCATCTTGAAATTTGATTTGGCCAGATGGTTTTATGAAAAGAGCAATCCCTAAGGAGTATGTGTGCCAATTTTGGTGCTTGTATCCGCAAGTGAACGATTATTTCTGTTATCTGCCCGGCTATATCTTCCTAAAGAGCTCATGGTCAATTATGACCAAAGAGATTCACTACAATACATGTCCTCCCTAATAATGTTGACAGTGTCCACCATAGCATTTGCAGGGAGGAGTGCAAGGCAGGTTATTGAGCAGCTGCACTGCCCTTGCAACCTGCTTCTTGCAGCCACATTTGATGAGCTCAAGTACTTCCTATATTTATGAGTTAAAGAGAAGGATCTCAACGGAAATAAGCCTTGCCTTACCCAAGTTTCCTTTTAGTTGACCTTGTATCAGTGAACTGTACTGTCATGTACAACCTCTAACCTCTAATAAATACTTCAATCAATCAACAAAAAAAGGAGCTGGGAGGGCAAGACTCCCATACCCTCCACTCTCTGAATTCCATTTCTTCGATTGATGGAAGCTCAGGGTAATGTTTCAGGTATGACAAAGTAGGCATCTTAATACAATACCTGGGACATGATTTTGAGGAAGTGCACACATATGAAGAGGCTGATACCCTGATTCCTCATCAAGTCCTTGCCTCTGCTGCTTATGGTGCTTTGCGAGACATATGTGTTTGGTCAACCGACAATGATGTCCCCCTGCTGTTACTGAAATTTGCAACAAGTCAAAGGTACAAAAAAGAAAAAGGAAATAGATATATTCAACCAAGTTCAAGTTATTGGATGTCACAAATGTCAAGGGTTCCTTGGCTTACAGTATACAATTTTCTGGTGCCAGTCATTGGAGCATTTTGCATGCCATGTTTACAATTCAAAAGGTCCAACAACAACCCTGCGATTACTCAGATGGGAACTATTTCTGTCATAGTACTTGGAGGGTGAGATGCTACCTCCAACTCATGCTGCACTGCTAACATATATCCCCCTTGTCAGCAAGTGCAGGATGAATCATACCTGACAAATAGCCCTGAGCTTCCACCAATCGAAGAAAATAGGTGGAATTTAGAGAGTGGAGGGTGTGTCCCAGTCAGGGGTATTGCTCTCCCTGCTCAAAAAAGCCTGCCTTTCACTATATGCTATGGTGGAGACTGTGTCAACACTATTAGGTTGGACATTGAAGAGGACAATGATGAAGACGAATAGATCCTGCATTTCTGAAATTACTGTATTGTAGTGAATCTCTTTGGGCATAATTGACCATGGGCTCTAGAGGATAGGGTGAGGGTTCTGGGGTGACAATAACAAAGAGTTGTGTGTTGTGTTGTAAGTGTGAGTGCATTGCAATAAATGGACACGTTGTTCTGCGGCCTGAAGTGAGAAGTTGCAATACTTTCATTATTGCAATCCCTGCAGTAACAGCTATCAACCATAACACAAATGTTATAAATAATACTGAGAATACTAATAAACCATCAAAGAACAATAGATAAACCCAGGATACATAAAAAAACATTCAAAGTTTCAAATGTAAAAAAAAAAGATCCCATCAAGATTTGGCAGGCACCCAGTAGTAACTCTGAGGATCCCCCAGGGGTCCCGGACCCCCGTGGAAGACCCCTGGTATGTGCTACAACTCATTTTTGTTTTCAGAGCCCAGCTACAACAATCTTTATGGTTCAGTTATGATCTAATTTAACATTGTTCTGGAGCAGAGCGATTACTGAGATAGGCTCAGGGGTCCATCTGGGGGTCCCATATGAGGAAAGACCCCAACCAAACGTCAGAAAGGTTATTCTGGCTACTTTAAAAGTCTAATAAATGAACTCAGGTTGTTTTAAAACCTACAAAACAACTCTAATATCATGAAAATCTGACATTAACTGGCTGGCGTACTGTTCTGGGAGGTCCCAAAATAGATAACCCCCAGAAAGGGGGTGGGGGTTCAAAATATTTTACACCCATCATTTACTCATTCGATTGCTTGACCCAGAAAACATAGGATTGGCATGTTTAATTAAGTTTCTATGTTGTCTAGAAGCCAAGATAGCACAAATTGTGTATTTTATGTCGGCCATTTTGAACGTCCAAAATGGCGGCTTTACAGGTGTCTGTGCAAATGCCAACAAAGATTTTTGGATTCCCCATGCTCTGAAGATTTCAAAAATGTATAGTTTTACTAATCTCCAAAAAAAGCCAACAAAAATACATAGTGAAACTGACTATCCCAGCGGTTCCAGACGTGTCACTCCCGGAGAGAGAGACACATCGACAGACAGGGTCATATTCGCCGCCGTCAATCACTCTGCAATCCATTTTAGCACCGGCACCGTGGGCCGGCCGAGGTGTCAGTGAGCCCGGGTCCTTTCATTACCCCCGCTGTCAGTGTGATTGTACTCTCATATCAGGCTTGCATGTGTCGCCTGTCAAGTCTGCACAGTGCACACAGGGGGCCTGTCGCCGCAAATCTGCCACAGGACACGAGCGTCAGGGGCAAGGCCAGGGGGTCCTACCAAAGGGTGTCTGTCTGTCAGTCAGACCCCTGGAGCTGCACAGATTTGACACCAGGTCATAAGTTAAGGTGAAATACAGCCAGCCACGCTGCAGCACACCATGCAAAGAGCTCACGGCATCCTATTGTCTTGCATTGGTTCTTCTCAAAAGTTTTAATGTCAAGGACCCCCATAACTGTGAGAGTATACCATAGACAAGAGCAGCAGGAGAGGTATTGCAGTATACCATAGACACTTACTTGTTACTTCTTTATTACAAAAAGACTGACAACGTCTGGATCCGCTGTGGATCTTCTTCAGGTCATATGACTTAAAGAAGATCCAGAGCGGATTGAATCGTTGTCAGCCTTTTTAGTAATTAAGAAGTACCTTTTACCTCTATTGTGCGGGCTCTACCCTTTCTGAACTGAAGCCTCTTTAGCCCACCACCCACAGTCCATGAGCGCATACTGTAGCTATGTTTCCTTTGAAGGTGGGTACTTTACCCCCGCACGATTCGAGCACCAAAAGGTCTGTTTCTACAGTACATGCATCTCCCACCCTCGCCCAAAACTGCTATAGCAATATGATTGTTTTTTAATGATGTACTTAAGTGATAAAAAGGGTATGGAGGACTGTTTACTTACCGTAGGCCTATGCGTACCGAAGATGTAGGCTCATAAAGTTTTATGAACAAGGTTTTCTTCAATGGCTCATCGTGTGGGCACATTTTGTGGGAAACAGAATCCAAAGAAATCCAAACATTAGCCGACAGTGTCCCCTTTCTGCCTCTGAAAAATGACCCACACTTTATGGGGTTCCAGTGACCCTAACGATCCCCGGCACTCTCTGGTGCAGCTGTAAAACTGAGATTTATTACTGTACATTCGCATTGGTGAATGAACACATTGTAAATGTCAACATGATAAAGCGCGCAACCTGCTTCCATACATGGCCAAACCTGTTACAAGTGATGTTCTCACAGCTGCCATCCAACACAGCACGCTTCTTAGACAATACAGTATGTTATGTATACAATTCTACATTTATCTACATGTACTATTTATGGCAGGGGTCTTCAACGTTTTCAGGCCAAGGATCGCTTTGCTGAGAGAGAGATGAAGCAGGGACCCCCACTATAGTCTATTGTATACAATTGTGTTGCAGATTAAAAATGTTACATTTCTTAGACTTGTTTGACAGCACTACCATCAGTGTATGTTGGATTAATGTGTATTCTCAGATATTTAACCACTTCAACCGTCAATACTTCCGTCTGCTCTTCTTTTCCCTCTACACAAACCTATTTGCCAAAAATAGCTGATCTACATGCTCTCAACACCTTGCATCACATGGACCCCCTGTTGAAGACCCATTCAATACAGTATGTTATGTATACAATTCTACATTTATCTTGTGTACTAATTATGGAGTCATTTCTTAAAAAGGAAAAAATCCCTCCATTCTCCTTTACAACCAACTACTGTCCTCCTGTGAGACTAATACTCTGTTCTCACTCTACTGTATGTCTATGGAAGGTTAACTACGATGAATGAACGCATCCCTTCCTTTGTCTCTACTATGAATACAGTCCCCTTCTGGGTGCATTAAAGGGAGCCTCATGGGACTAATGTTAAATCAACCACTAAATCCTGGCCTATTTACTTGTCGTACTACAAATACAGTAGCAACGACAGGCAAATCTACAAGCTGTAATCGAGACACGTTGTGAACTTGTACTGTACGTCAGCTATTCTTGCCATTCTTGAAAAAAAGAAATTGTCTCGTAATAGGGATGCCAGTGTTACAGGAGTACTGTACCCAAAAAGATATTTTTTTCTATCAATTACACACCCCATGAAACCATTCATGGAGATTTTATTTTTTTGCATTCCTAATCCAATAATATCATGACTGGCAGGAGACTCAAATAACCCATCAAATTATTGGCACAAGAAATGCGATTAAAACAAAAACAATGTCCATCAATTCAAGGCTTCATGGGGTGTGTAATTGACAGAAAATAAGTCATTTTGTGGGTGAATCTTTAATGTGGTTAAATTAACACTCAGTAATTTTGCACAGCAGTGATGTATTTGCGCATTGATTACAAAGCAGTGTGTCCAGTGAGTGTGTCCCTCATTATTTGTCTACTACGGTCTATTGGTCAGTGCAGTATTTGTCCACTGGCCTGTAGGGATGGGACGATATGAAAATGTCATATCACGACTTTTGTGACAAAAATCGCGATTTACGATATTATCGCGATAATCAAAACCTATTATCCTGGGGCGGAACATTTGCCAAAAAATAGCAGATCTACAAGCTCACAATGCGTCGCAGTCTGTAGATCGGCTATTTTTTGGCAAAGACTTTTGATTGAGAGTGGGGAAAAAAAGACTGTATCAACTATCAATTACGTATATTATAAGTACCTTTTACCAATTCTAGAGGGTTTAAGTGGTACTGGATATGCAGCTCACCAAATAAAAGGTGAATTGAACCCAGTGCATGACGGAGGACAATATATCACGATAAATTAAATCTCGCGATATACGATAATATCACTTATCGTCCCATCCCTACTGGCCTGTAGAAGCAGTGACATTTATGGGTTTGTTTCTACCTTGTTCACACAGAGAGATAAATGTGGCCGGGGAAGTGAGGTGTCAGGGAGCCACATCGGGGGTCTTTTATTACAGCGAGGGAGGGGTCAGGGGACGCGGTGGACGACATGTTTTCATATTAGCTCTCTATCTAGCTTGGACACAGGCAGGAGAAGAGCGTTTTACTACACAGAAATCTCCAGAACACTTGCAGAGTCACGCACGCTGTGGTGTGCAGTACACCATGGTTAATATAGTGCCGCACGCACACACGCGCGCACACACACACACACACACACACACACACACACACACACACACACACACACACACACACACACACACACACACACACACACACACACACACACACACACACACACACACACACACACACACACACACACACACACACACACACACACACAATTCTACTGTAACTGTCCCTGTAACAAACTCATTTGTATTGCTACGGGAGAACCGTCTGCCAATACCCTTTGGACACACTTAGCTCAATTTTGCCTGATTTTAAAGGACCAAATGAGTGTGTATACATTGTTTATTCACAGCTTTGCCCATATATCATCATTTTCAGACAGTCATTGAAATGTAACCAAATTTACCGGAATAATTGAGTCACGGTTGGCTAAACATCATTTAGCCATGGATGTTTAAACACTTACCCTGACCTTAACCTAACCTACATTCTAACTGTAACTAAACGCCTATCACACAACAACCACGCACACATGCACGCACGCACGCACACACACAAACAAACCACAGACCACAAGCACGCGTACACACACACACGCACACGCACACACACACACACACACACACACACACACACACAATGCACGCACGCTCGTCCGTGCAGTTGCTTTCAGGAGTGAAGTTTCACCTGTTTTCGCCAACAAAGGCACCATTCTGAAGGAGCTTGATCCTTATTTGGGCGTCTGAATTGGAGACGTGCTAGAGAGGTTTGATTCTCTGCCTGAACCCAATATGACCAGGCCTGCCCTGCACACCACATTTCATCTCCATGCTTCCAAGGAAGTAAATCCCTGAATATTATTTCAATATTGTGAATATTGTTGTGTGTGAATATCGTTTTCACATTTTGTTTCAGATCTCAGCGCCACGGCCCAGCCATATCTCCATATTTGGACAAGAATTGGCTTTTGTTGAGCTGCAAATTCAGTACCACTTGAAACCTCTATACTTGATAAAAAGCACCTGTAAAGGGCGCATTTGTCTACACAAATCGATTCACCAATGCGTTGTGAGCTTGATTGTTGATGGACTATTTTTGGCGAATGATCCCCCCAGAAAAGTTTCATTTTAAGTTTTAAGCATAATTTAGATTATTGCGATACTATCATTAATCACAAAATAATATTTCCACAATAATCATGACATGCAATTGTCATATCGTCCCATCCCTACACAAGACTTCCATCCCTACACAAGACAGACATCATAGGGCTGCGCTATGTTGTCTATATTGGTTGCCTATATGCCTTGGAAGACCCATGCCCATGGACTGTCACTGCTCATCTTCTAGCAGAGCCTCTGTGTCAGAGACCGAGGCAGGGGCAGACATGAATCGAGAATGAGCTATCAAGTCTGGGCGGAAGACAGGGGCAGAGATAGCGATAGGAGACAGATGGGGTGGTGGGGGTGACGACGGGAAGAGGCACACACATGAGAGAAAGGGTGTGATTGGCACAGAGAGAGAGAGAGAGCGAGAGAGAGCGCGAGAGCACGAGACAAAAGTGTTAAAAATTCAGAGAGAACATATGGTAGGGTATTATGAGAGTGACTGTTTTAGCGTTCCATTTTAGGAGCCAGTGCAGCACTGCTCTCTTCCACGCACCTTACATCAACAGCCTGCTATACCAGCAGCATGACTGTGCCGGGCTTTGCACCCAAGCTGCAGGGCCTGTGTCACTGTGTGCTAATAACCCTTTATTCTCGCCTGTAGATCACTGTGACCTCCAGCTCATTAAAAACACATCCCGTCAGCCAGACACTGCACTGAGTCCAGGGCCACGCTGAGGAGCAGCGCGAGAAACCGCTCATTATTTCCCGACTAATGGTATGTGACGTCTGCAGGAAGCCAGGAAAGCAGAACCCGGGAGCTGCTAATTGTAAACAGAAAGCAAGAGGAGAGTCTTGGCTGTAGCCTGGACACACATATGGCTCTCGTGGTGGCAAGCCATCACTGTTTCGCGAAAGCTCTTCAATCCCACAGATCGAGATTCTCCCCATCTGAGACCCTGCTGTGTGCTGTGCCAGGGCGAACATTTTCCCATGTGTTGAAATATTTTCAAAACATCTACATGTTTACCCACCCAGAGTGAACTACACATCCTCATTCTTTGCCTTTATTAAAGGTAGGGTAAGTGATCTCATTTAATTCAAATAATAACAAAACGGGTCTACTGTATGTTCTGATAGTAGGCCTATTAGTTATTATAGAGTGTTTGGACCATGTTTGGACTTCAGCCTTATTCAGTTTTGGTGGAGGAGACAGTATTTCCCACCAATCAGGATAGAGTGGGGCCAGGGCCAGGCCTTATGCACACCAAGGCCCGCCCGCACTTGATCATGATTGGAGGAAGGCCCCCGCCTATCACCTACATGAGAATGAAACTTACATGAAATCACTTACCCTACCTTTAATATCTCTGGAGGAAGATCCAAAAACAACTAATCCATACTTGTATAATTTCCAATGGCTCACGCTTGCGCGCGCGCACACACACACACACACACGCACGCGCCACAAATTCAGGCAATCAATCCAACATGTGTGCACACTGCACAGTACAGAGGGTGATAAGTTTGCATGTTCTCTCCATGTTTATGTGGGTTTACTTTCCTCCCACAACACACCAAAAGACATGCATGCTAAGAGCTACTTTCTACTCCTGCCAGTAAGTACCCTTGATCAAAGACACTGGCCTTCAGAGCTGGTGCAGACGCTGCTCCTAATGGTATGGAAGGATGGAGGACGGTACAGAGGACAAATTTACCATTATGGGTGTTCATAATATTTATAACTTTCACATGAGCCTTTAAAAGACACTCACGCACATGAACTTGACCTTTTAATAAGTTTGCTTTACAAATTCATCCATACAATATGTGACTATAAATTGCCTGCAGAGACAATTCCTATTCTGAAATAATAACTCACATTTGCCACAGTATAGTATGATGTTTCCCTCCAAGATATGAGTTTTTTTCTGAGACACTGAGGGAAAGGTTGCCAGAAAGCCATTCACAGATTCTAGTTTTAATTCCATCCCTCCTTCCCTAATCCCTACATGATGATTCTTCTGTTAACTTGAACTTACCAGTCATACTGGGTAAAATAGACAATTAAACAAACACTGTATGCAACTTTAACAGGGGATTCCCACTCCCTGGGTGTGCTTGATAGAAAGTGAGTTGCTCTTTTGAGAAAGTCAGATTCCAAGGTCTCTAGGATAAGATGCCCTCTTGTAACAAAATATACACAATGGTTTGCAAGGCCTGCCAATGTCAGACAACAGTATGTGCCAATGTTTATGAACCACTTCTTTACCGGGCTTTGAAATAGGACTATAATGTGGACACAAAATGTTGCATGAAGTAATTTGTTTAGCCTTAGGAGTAAACATGTGATCCTTTCAAACGACATTGTCTTGAGAATTTCCTTTCCATTTTTGTAATGGCAGAAAAATCACTGAGATACCAAAGCTGAGAATGTTTGAAGAACACAAACAGTTCCGGTAAACATTGGTGCAAAAGTAGTGTTACATAACTCGTTTTGTGTATTTTTCTAGCACCTGTTTCCCATTATTGTGTGTGTGTGTGTGTGTGTGTGTGTGTGTGTGTGTGTGTGTGTGTGTGTGTGTGTGTGTGTTGTGCGTGCATGCATGTGCATGCATGTTCACAAACCGCTGGACCAATCGGTGCACACAGCCAGTTGGCCAAGGAGGCTCCCTGAATATCTTTCCAATTGACTTTCCAATTTGTGAATGACAACTATGTTATTTAACTGTATGTTCGTGAATGCATTCCCACAGACATACCGTCCCCATAGAGTACAATATGATGGATATGATGTTCCCATTCATAAGGAAGTGCTTCCATCGACTACACACGTAGCCCAATCCACTTATTTTGCTTTCCAGAAAACTAAAAACGATCTTATAAGCTTGTAACAGACCTGCAGTCGCTTTACATTACATTTTACTTTTATTTTGTTGTTTGTATCTCCGCATGGGGTTGTCGGGTGCTTTTAGGTTCTCTTTTCAAACTCAAGACAGTAGCGCACCAGCCACCTTGATTGAAATCAGATTCACCTCTGTTGCTGAAGGGCTGTGTTTGGTGTCGTTGCAATAAAAACTGCTTCTTGGTGAGAGAGGAGAAGGCTTTTAAGGGAAACAGACAGGGAGCACTGACGGAAAAAAAGGCTGGAAATGGACAGCTTAAGGGAAGGAGGACGGACACGAACGTGACTTTGGTACATCCGTGCCATGGTCAAACAATGGCTTGTTAGCGCCTAGCTCAATGGTCGCAAACCCAAAATGTTGAAAGAGCCATATTGGACCAAAAAAAACTAAAAACAAATCTGTCTGGAGCCGCAAAAAATTAAAAGCCTTATATAAGCCTTATAATGAAGGCAACACATGCTGTAAGTGTCTATATTAGCTATATTAGCCTACTATCAAAATGACTAAGTAGGCTACAAATACATAATGAGCATTCATGATTAAATGTTTATTTTCCCTTCAGCACATCCTGGAGAAATCGTGACGCCCCACAAGCCCTAACAACTAAACTCCAAACAGCCCAAAATAAACTAATTAGGGTCCTGCTTAACCTTCCCTATCAGACTCACCTCACCGCTACTCACCAGTTAGGAGTGGGGTGGCTCAGAGTAGATGACAGAGTACAGCAACTCGCAATGGGCCTGGTGTACACGATACACTACACCACTATGATACCCAAGTACCTGTCAAAATACTTTATAAAGTTAAGGATGTCCATAATTACAACACCAGAGGCAGCGCCACAGATCACTTTCAACCCAGAGTCAAAACCAACAAAGGGTCAAACTCGTTCTTCTGCTATACCACCAAAATGTCGAAAGCCTTACCGAAGGCCATAAAGGAGTGTGGATCACTAGCATCCTTTAAAATTGCCCTGAAAAACCACTTGCAGGCAGCAGCCATTCGCAACTGGTAAAAAAACAATCCTTAAATTTGATTAGATTTTTGTAAAAACGCCCACTCCGTGCTTGGGGCCAGACCAGTCTGCAGAAGACACTGATAATGTTAATTCCCTGCGACCGGGATGTTTACCAGACTACATTGCATTGGCACCTCTGCCATTTCACGCGTATGTGATACGCCCGTGGGGTGAATAGAATGGGGAGCAGGAAAGACGTTTCATCAATATCCTGGAACACTACCCTAGATGTAGCCTCGTAAACCAGATTCAGGAGGCAGGAGGAGTGTAGTTTACTAGGCTACCCTAGATGCACATATTTGGGCCTCTGTGGTATCCAGACAGACATCAGACATGCATGCAATGATAAACCGGCTGTCTGCACGTTAGACAATAACAGTAAACAGAGAAACAGGCATTTTGGGGGCAAATTGTCTCTCGTTACAGAAAGAGACAAGGTGCTGTCAGTATTGCCAGATTTTGTGAGAGAAATAAGCAACGGGGTCAGATGCGACGCGTTGTGAGCTAGTAGACCTGCAAGCAAATTGAAAAAATGTAAACTAAAACAACACAAATCTTTAGGAACAAAATATTGTATGGGGTCCCTGCTACAAAATATTTTCATATGGGGGTCCACGGCCAAATACATATTAATGTGGGGGTCCTTGACATGAAAATGTTTGAGAGCCACTGTTTTAAACAACATCAGGAAGAAAGCCCAAATATAGGCAACAACACTTTAGAAACAAGCCCCCCAAAAACATCAACCACCGATTATATTATTTACAGAAAACGAAGCCCAAAGTTGCTTATAATTAGTAGACATGGCAGCACAGTGCTGTGCCGTTAGCACGGATGACACCACGTCGCTGTCACAACCTGCGTTTTAACTGACGTTTAGAGTCAATTAAAAGCTCAATTGGACAACTGTATGAAAAAAGGATTCATAATTAAACTGCCAGCGCTCATGTACTTGGTATCCAATTAGTGCCTTGTAGTGTAGGTGTCAGAGACCAAAAAAGACAATTAAAGGAAGTCAACTAACTGTGTGGCGAGTTTAGGGTCCACTCGTGTCACAATGTTATGCTCTCGTGAACAGCTACGAAATCCCCTAGGCCTTTCCCTTGGACAATCAAAACAGAAGAATTTATGTAAATTAAGGCAGGCACAAGAGGACTGTGAGTGCCTGCAGTTTCTGCTGTGTTGAATGACGAATGAACTCTTCTACCCAGTAAAGAAATGACTGATTGAAACGTTGAAGGTTGTGCTCTCTTGATCATCCTCTAAAGTTATATTATTCCCTCTGACTAAACACTGTTACATAGACTCAATCTCATTTATATTTTGTACACACTGCCAGGCTGCCTCAGGTACAGCTAAGGAACAACAAAACAAAATGGTTGCTAATGACTTTGGTGTTGTGGCGTCTGTGGATTTGAAGTGTTGTGGGAAATGCCTGGCTGTGCATTACATGTGTAAACCATAGATACCACATCTGGAGCTTCCACCCCTCACATCAAGGTGGGTGTTGTTTGTTCTACATAGACTGTACAAGGAGAAAAGAAAACTAAACATTTACTCCCACTCTCTCAGCTTGCCATGCAAGTGGACTGACAAGCCCTCCATGGTCTGAATGTCAATTTAACTCTTAGAGAGTCAAATTCACATTTACGGTGTAGAACTCAAGACAGCCAAGCACTGCCAGCCTCTACCTCTGTCTGTCTGTCTGTCTGTCTGTCTGTCTGTCTGTCTGTCTGTCTGTCTGTCTGTCTGTCTGTCTTTCTGTCTGACACACACACACACACACACACACACACACACACACACACACACACACACACACACACACACACACACACACACACACACACACACACACACACACACACACACACACAGGGGTTACACCTTGCAATTCATCATCACAACTCAAAGCAGGTCTTTGTCTGTGGCTGGGTTGAGCTCCAGCAGTAGGGCTGTCGGCCAACAGGAGAGGGAGAGACACACAAACCCAGGGGAGCCACTTGAACTCTGGCGCCCCATGGCTGGTCCCCTAATATTGATTAAACGTTCAGTGGTTTTCAACCCTTTTCATATGGTCCATTATTTATTTGGCATTT
This sequence comes from Nannobrachium achirus, assembly GCF_963921795.1. Lineage (NCBI taxonomy): Eukaryota > Metazoa > Chordata > Actinopteri > Myctophiformes > Myctophidae > Nannobrachium > Nannobrachium achirus. Next base: position 40,061,932 of record NC_137828.1, read on the forward strand.
GAGCCACAGATCACGTCTTTTTTATTTTATTTTTTATATCATTGGATAAGATTTGGTCCCCAATTTCATGCTGTATTGATTGATGTGGTACCATAGGAGGAATAACAGGGAAATATTGATCAAAATAACATTTTTCTACATTGTCTATTTGTGTAGACTTTCTTGTAAATTCAGTAATGCAGATATTTAACAATAATTTAACTCTTGAGAGCATAAAAGGAAACAAAATGGACCCATAATTGGTTTCATTTTTACGCTTTCAAGAGTTGAGATCTAAGGGTCCACTACCAACTCTCCATCATTTAGCTGGGGACCACCTGTACCCCCCTTCAAGGCCCACTGGTCGTCACCAGGACCACTGATTGCAAACCACTGGATTAAGATCAACTCTATAATAAACCATGTTTTTGTCTTATTGTCTGTTTTTTCTTGTGCCTCTTGTTTAACCCTTTCAAAGCCACGGGGAGCCCCTTAATGTTAAAATCGTACTATATCGGACTTCCTAGGGGGGGAGGGGCAGCCAATCGTACTTTCCCGTACTTTCCCGTATTTACCGAAATAAATGATTTTCATCCGAAAATCGGCGATCGTCTAACCTTCCCTAGTCACCACTCGTGCATTGATAGCTCATGGCTGGGCTGACATGAAGCAGAAGTGATGTCATTGGCCTTTCCTTTTCCAAGGCATATTCCCCCATTCGGTTACTGTCTGTACCCTGGTGCTTCTACAGCAGCCATGCTAGGGTCTATGCTAGCGAAAATTTTCAGTTCTGCTTTTGAGTCACACATGGATTATTTGCGGGGACATTTACGTGAAGGGATCGCGCACGCGAAACGCACGGGGAGATCGATGATCGGCCAAAACCCCCATTCTATCCCAACGGAGAACCAGATAATCACGGTGAGCTAATGACCTGGGGAAAAAAAAGAAAAGAAAAAACAACGGCGCTGTCCAAGAAGGAGTGGCGGCGGGCTCATGTTTATAAACATAATATTATGTCTCAGATCACAATACAATAATAGAAATTTCACGGCTACCAACCACCATTCTATTTCGGACGGCAAAGTGTTAAAAGGGGAAACTGACTTTTAGGCCTGTACTGAATCCTGCTACATACCCCCAATAAAAACTATGTTAAAATAAAAACAACTTCATACAACTCTATAAACCATGTTTGAGGACCTCCTCGGGACATTGTTGCAAACGTTCACCCCCGTTTCGACTCCACTGGTAAAACCTGCAGCACTTTTGGCACCACCTGCGTGTGATTTTCACCAGAAACACCTGCTGACGCCCTGATTCAGCCCATTATGCTGAATCAACACATGCTGTGTCATCAGGCTTGTCTCATCAGGTTAGCTGAACAAGCACGTGCAGGGTAAACAGACCGCAGATCTAAATTGGATAATGAAAACAACCTGCGTCTGTGTTCGGCATTAGGCGCAGATGAAACTCCCCGTTTGGAGGGAGCTGCCAAAAGGAGCGTGCAATGCAACACATCCTGCATGCTTGCATGGCGATGAGCTCAGCGGCAGGGGCGTCACAGGGGGGGGGGGGGGAAGTGGGACTGAGATACTAGGGCCCAAGGTAGAGGGGGCCTTAATTATTTTATACTTTAGCTATTGAAAAATAGCAGATATAAAAGCTCACAGTGCGGCACCGAGTGCCACGTTGCGAGCTTGTAGATCTGCTATTTTTGAAAAGTCGTGAAAATGTGTGCTGCAAATCTTCCCTGTCCCTGGAACTAAATATTTTGAGATGGGGGTCTGTGGCCAAATACATATCATTGTGGGGGTCCTTGAAAAGGTTTGCGCACCACTGACATTGAAAGGATTTGAAATATTCAAAGACTTGCGAACATTTTCACGATTTTTCAAAAATTCATGGGTTGCATTTGTAGTCCTAAACGGCCATGTTGAGGACCAACACAGGTGTGTCTGATTGGCACAGAACTAATGTTCTACGCCAATCAGAACACCTGTGTTGGTCCTCAACATGGCTGGTGTAGGACTACAAATGCAACTCATGAATAGCAGATCTACAAGCTTGCAGCGCGGCACTCGGTGACGCGCTGCAAATTCTGCCCGAACCCGACCATACCCGAACCCGACCGACATTTAGGGTAGGTTAGTAGGGCCTCGGGCTCAATGAAAAAAATGAAATATTAGTTTTTATTATTTTATTACTATTACTATATGATAGACCCGACCATACCCGACCCGACCCGACCCGACGTTTTCGGGCCGGGTAGGGCCTAAAATGTATGCTAACCAGTAGGGCCGGGTAGGGCCTCGGGCCTACCCAGTTAGGGCCCAGTTAGGGCCGGGCCTTCATTTTCAGGCCCGTTGAGAACTCTAGCTTGTATATCTGCTATTTGTCAATAGTTAAAACACAAAATAATGAGTAATAATGCGTTCCCAGTCAAAATGGGTTAAATTAAACCCCCCACCTCCCCCTCTGGAGAACATTCATGGGGGGCCCTCAGTGAATCCTTGTACCCAGGGCCCAGAATTTGGTGCGACACCCCTGCTCAGCGGAGACAGACAGAGAGGTCCTGGGTGGACAGCTGGGAGGCATCAGCCGCGGCTCGCCCGAGACCATGTGCTCTAAACAAGAAAGGAGTGTGTGTCCTTCAGAAGCCTCGGCGGCTGCTGCTGCATGGGAGAAAGAGTCCCTCGGCCCATTCCAGTCAGGGCCTCCTGATCCTCCTGGTCACGTCAACAAACTGGGAGCAAAACAGCAGTAGATCCTGCTAAACAAGCTGGCAAGCATTACAGATTACAGATGAATGCAAAAAAAATGTAAATGCTTAAAGCCTAAGGGGCGACGCATACTCCACTTTTAGAGGCGAATTTATTTCCGTTCGGTTCAAGGAGTCACAAAAAACATCTCAGCAGCACCAAACAGCCGAATTAATGACGGTACCCGCCCCGCCTAGCTTAGACAGATCTACATTGTCTATTTGTGTAGACTTCTTGTAAATTAAGTAATGCATATATTTAACAATAATGTTACCCATAAGGGTCCATGTGGTCCCTAGCTCTGTCTAGTTTAGACAGATCTAGGGATTGCCAATTTTATTAACCAGTTACCATTAGTAACCGATAACCGCTAAGGAAGGAAATGTGTTCAAAAGTCACAAATATCTAGAATGTATAATGGGCTCCTGTCCTCACTCCCATTAATAGAATCAGGGAGGCCTGGGAAGCCGAATTGGTGCTGACATTCGATGACAGTTGGTGGGATGCTGCTTTAAGTACCTTTCACACAAGCTCAACCTGTGCACGCCTCACCCTTATACAATTCAAGGTACTGTTTAGATTCCATTACTCCAAAGCAAAACTGTCGCAAATATATCCTAATGTGACGGATAGTTGTGACAGATGTCATTTTTCATCCTGTAATCTAACACATCGTTTTATTCAAGTCCACTCTTGGTTCACCTCGAGAAAAACTACTTTGATGCAATGTCCAAGATTTTCACAATCCCTGTAGACATCACTCCACACACTGCTATCTTTGGTGTCCCAGAAGACTATGCACGTTTCACCTCCAGACAATTAGAGGTCCTAGCATTTACCTCCTTAATAGTATGTCTCCTTCTCAAATGGAAATCCACTAAACTACCCTCTAGTACCCAGTGGCTGAGAGAAGTGATGTCCTTCTTAAAGTTGGAAAGGATTAGATATTCTACTAAGGTAATCTTTCTTGACATTCTTTAACTCCATCAGATCCCCATTCTATTCACTGAATGACTGAGCCCCCCCCCCCCCCCCCCCCCCTCTCTCTTTCTCTCTTCCCCTTATTTCGCTTTGTTTTTGTCTTTTCTTGTACTTTGATTTTCTTTATGTAAATATGTTTATGTTTGCTGTTTAAAAAAGTTTAAAATCATTTATGGAAGCAGGCAAGACATTTTTTATTGAGATTAGGCTGTCACTCCATATATTGCTGTATACGTAAGCTTGTTTTATATGTACATATGTGACTATGTGCCTAAACGTCCAATAGAAATATGAATGAAAAAAAAAAGAAGCACAAACTGACTCCCAGTTCACCGTAAACACATGGAGATGCGCAACAGTTAGCTGTCGTGTCTGTACTGCAGTGTGTCTGTCGGACATAGTCTAAGCCAGGGTTGCCCACCTGCCCCCGGCAGGTAAATAAAACTTTTGGGCGTCAACCCCTGTGTCTCATTTAACGTTCCTCTCCTCATTAACACGTAACTTTTTTCTCGAAACAGGGTTCAATTCGACGCGTGACGGGGTCCGTTTTGGAAAACCCTGATGAACAAGCTTGTCTCTGTCAACACGGATAGTTACACGGATGATGTTACACAGAAATCGGTGACCGGGGCTTTTGGTGTGACATGCGGGTTGACTTGCCCCTTCAAAATATATATCTATATTTTTTTTTATTTTTTTTTAACAGTGACCATTAGCCGGTAACAATTTCTTTACGGTTAAACGGCTAACAGTTAATGGTTGGCCATCCCTAGACAGAACCTAACCGAAATAAATCTCTCTAAAAGTGGAGTATGCATCAGCCCTTAAGCTCCATTCCCACCGAGCAAGATAACTATAACGATAACTATACCTAATTACCTATATGGTTCACCGTTGTATTTTTATATCGCAATGAAAACCTCCACCGGCTGATTGAAATTCAGTCAGTCCCTCCGTCAGTATGTCCATCACGTCACATCACACTTTTGGCCCTACTCTTATCTCCGGCACCGTTGCCTCTATTCATGCCAAACTTTGCACACACACTCCTTGGCTTGCAAACCACAACCGCCGCCCCTCATTTCTCACATGCCCCTGTTCTAGCACCACCATGAGGCTGCGTGTATACATGCGACCTGACTCCCCGATTAGGGAGTCTTACTGGTAGTTATAATTATAGTGCTCAGTGTGATTGGCCCTTAATCCTTGTTAGTCATTTAACTACTTAATCCCTATAGGACTAATACTATATGCCCCCTCCTTTCTTCCTCCTACACCCAAATCACTTTGCAAAAAACGGGTGATCTACAAGCTACTGTATGGGCAGTTCTTTCGCTGAATGTTCGCCCCAAAATATGGATTTATTGATTGATGGAATACTTGATTAACAGTTTGCAAAAAGTACAGTGCTACGAGTACACAATGATGCTAAAAGGATAACAACACAAAAAGCCCTGAGAGGTCTTGTTTCCCATTGTGGTCGTACAGTATGTATTCAATCCGTCACGCTAGCGTTCATGTGGTTAATATGAATTTCAGAATAAACAAGTAAGAGAACATTTTTGCCATCCTCTCTCTCACTTACCACATATACTTGTGTTACAGCTACAGTGCTGTGCTGCGCTGTGACCGTCTACAGCCCATAAATCTGGGTTAATTTCAACTTCTTCAGCACTTAGCGTGTCATAAAGGATCAGCAGAACACAATTCACATCAAAGGCACCCGGCCACGTCTCCACACAGTGTGCAAGATAGTGCTGACATGTGCCCTTGAACGCACACAACACAACACAACATCAAACACCGACCCAATAAACCTCAGTAATTATCCCCACACAAAGATCTACTGTGGCCCGGGAAAGGAAACAACTGTCCATCCGGATGATCAGTTTACGGCTAATGGATCGAAGATGGAGAGCTTTGATCTTAACACTCGAGTCAGTCTCCATTTATTCTCTCCCCTCCTCACACGAAGATTCACTTGTGGGTGTTGGTTCCATCGACTAAAACCATGACGACTAATGTTCGACGACTACATTTTTCACTGACGAAAACGAAATAATAACTAAAAAACACTAAGCTATGATGACTAAAACTAAAAGTAAATATATTGACAATTTCATCAACAAATTAAAACTAGACTAAGTTGTTAGGGAGGGACTAGTGGAGAAGAAATCCAGTAGAATTAAAAGACAAGTCATTTTATATTTAGTTGTACTCCGGAAATAGCTGATCTACAAGCTCACAAAATCAACACTGGGTTGTGGCGCTTTTAATTTTTTTTACCCGAAAAAAGCACCGCAAGACAGCCACTGCTGCAGGGCATCCTTGTACGCTGTCACAACAGGTTTGGTTTGAAAACTGCGACTTTCGGACAGAGAGATGTTGAGACATTTTCCGGGCGAAACTACAAAGGCAGTGTTGTTGGGCCGAGAGCAAGGAAACAGATGTCAGTCTGCCAGGGTTTGCTTGGCACAGTTTTAGAAACATCATTTTAACATACTCAAGTATCACTAAGCATAGCATCAACAGGGTCAGGCACCACAGTCAATGTAAACTGTATGTTTTGACTTGCCTGGCAGCTTCCATTCAACACGATTAGACACTAAGGAATAAAATATGCCTGTGAGTTATTAAAACTGTAGTTGATGGCCGTTGTATTGAGTTTGCCGTGATGAAACTAATCGATCCGAGGTTGAGCTGGGTGATATTTGAGTGCACACAGTGAAACACTGTAAGTAAAACTTGTTAAAATCCATTTCACTAACTCAGCATAAGTCACACACCCATGCGCAGTTGCGCACACACACACACAAAATCAATGTTGTAAATCAGACCCACCGGTGCAGCAACATGCCGACTGACACTTAATCTAATCAGCTGTTATTTGGGTGACTGGAAGGTTAACAGTCACCACCATCTTCAACACAGATACAGAGAGAAGACAACCGGACACGGAATTCCATTGTGTGGGAGAGTCAGGGTGGTGGTGTGTGTGTGTGTGTGTGTGTGGGGGGGGGGCATGTGGGAGAGGGTCAAAAGAAAGCGAGAGTGAAGGAGATGGGGGGAAAGGAGGGTGAGAGAACAGAGAGTAACAAAGAGGGTGAGAGCGAGTGAGAGTTCTACATATGGGCCGAGGCATGTGGCAGCATGCTGTGAGCCCCTGGTGACTGACGCAGTCTGTTGTGCGGAGAAGTGGAGAACCACTGAGGTTCTGGGGATGGATGGAGCCTGGCGCAGAGCGGGTGGAGGGGTGACAGCCTGGTCTACTGCTGGTCCTTTATCTCCTGTCTGGGCATGCCTGGACAGGACACAACACAACCCTCTCTCCTCCCCTCCACAAACAGGCACGTGATTCTTGCCGGAGAATCTTGAGCTCTCCAATTTTTTTCCGCAATCAGATTTCATTACGAGAAACTTTTATTACGAACAAGTTTCATTATAAACTTGGCACAGAGTAACAGAGATGCAAAGCATGTAAACAAACACTATTATCTCACAGGAGCGGTCTCTCTCGACAGCTGGTGTTTGCCACACAGTCGTGCAGAGCACCTGCAAGAACTCTGTGAAAGCAAGAGGCACAATCCTCCAGGTGGAGAGACCACAGTTGTTCTCCCTCCCAATTAAACCTAACTAGGATGGAGAGACAAATCACTCAGGGCTGCTACATGGTTTACCCAGCAGGTCAATGCCGGAGTAATGTCCAAATTGGAAATCTCTCTTTTTTTCCTCCTCCTTCCATCTTTCTTGCTCAATTCCCCCCCCCCCCCCCCCCTCCAGACACACATAAAAGGAATTAAAAGTCCTTCCTCGCCAACAACAAATCATCCCATCTGGGTTCCACATCATTACCTCTGTGAAACGTGCCAACCACTTCTAGCCACCAGGGACTTCCTGATTCAGACCCAGGGGTGTCGCACCAAATTCTGGGCCCTGGGGATACAAGGATTCACTGCGGGCCCCCCCATGAATGTTCATCATAGGGGGAGGAGGGGGTTTAAACCATTTAGACTGGGAACGCATTATTACGCATTATGTTGTGCTTTAACTATTGAAAAATAGCAGATCTAGCAGATTTACAAGCTGTGAGCTTGTAGATCTGCTATTTTAGAAAAATCGTGAAAAGTATTTGAATATTTCAAATCCTTTTTTTTTAATATATATGTTTCTATGTCAGTGGTGCTCAAACTTTTTCATGTCAAGGATCCCCAAAATGATATGTATTTGGCCCCATCTCAAAATATTTTGTTCCAGGGCCCCCCAGAAGCAAAATGTTAGTTACAAATGTTCGCTTAAAAAATAGGCACATAACTCGTAACGGCGCTGAGTCGGCTCATGCGACCGTCGCAACGCTCGACACAGCTACTCGCTCGGCTGTGTTTCACGTGGCTCATGGTTGCCTGAGACGGCGCGCCTCCGTCGTCATCACAGAAAACAAACGCTCCTTTCCCTTGCAGCCCCTCGCACCCCCACTGTCGTGCTTAGGGTCATTGGGAAAAAAGTGGACGCCGCAGCACAGCACTCGGTGCCACGCTGTGAGCTTGTATATCTGCCATTTTTCAATAGCTAAAGTATAAAATAATTAAGGCCCCTCCACCTTGGGCCCTAGTAACTCAGTCCCACTTTCCCCCCCTTGTGACGCCCCTGCAGACCACACAGCCAAATGATGTACTGTATGCAGACACTACAGTACCAACCAACCCACATGTTCCCCCTCTCACCTGTTATGCTGACTGCCTATAAACTTCAGCCGTCATGTGAACTTTAGGTTAATGCTGTGAAATACCAGACACTTGCTGGAGTGTATCAGGTTTAATCCCACAAAGGCCTCCCGAGGAGTCGGGTGACTCATTCTAAACATCCAGCTTAGAGCGCCCAGTCAGTATCAGTCTGTGCATCTGTGCAAACACACAACACAGCAAAACAAGCACTACTTTGTTTTGTTTTTATTTTTATTTTTTTTGCATGTCCCTCCTTTCTCAGTCAGTACTAGAGATGTACAGCACTGTGGGTCACGGACCATTTTTTATGGGTCACGACTTCCCATCTTCTCCTGAAAAAAATAAATAATAATAATGCTTTTTTCACTAGTTTGGGTCCCAGGCAAACGTCTAATCTCTCTTTCGGGTCTCGACCTGAAAAGTTTGGGAAACACTGATGTACAGTATATATATCAATAAGGTCTGCAGCAGTCTTGTGTCAAACGAGAACATGAACTGGATAATTTCCCTTCAACGATGATGTGCTTGACTATCTTTATCGTAGCTGAGATATGAATACGTTTGCAAACTACCATGAACATACAGTAGGCTATACGGTATATATAGCCTACCAGGGCAGGGTCCTCAGAGTTACTACAGGGGGGGGGGGGGCGCAAAATCTGTGTGATAGGACCTTTTTCCTTTTGTGTTTTACATGAACCAATTGAACCCCAGCTTCCCCATTCTGAGGGGAACATTAGCCAAAAACAGCAGATCTACAAGCTCACAACACATCAGCTAAGAGGTTTGGTGTAGAGGGTAAAGGTATTGAGGGTTTAAGTGGAACTGTCTGAAAAAACACTGAAATCCATGAAAAGGTTGAATCTGCAACACAATTCTATTCAATATGTAGTTTACTGCTTCATCTTTGTGAACTAGGGGAGGACTCAGTCACACAGTGCTGTCCAGCGCTACACCCTTAACCATTTCAAGCATTTCCCCATCCTTACCAACATCAGTGCAAAAGTCTGCGATGAGAGCATATTGGCACTGAGATGACAGCGGTCAATATGGAAGAGAGGGAAGTGACATTTTTCCTACCCTCCCTGTGTCGTAATCTGTTCACACTTTTCCTCTTGCAGGCAAGGGAAACAGACAATGCCCTCCTCCGACCTAAATGGGAAAACATTTATCTTGTTTTCTTATTTTATCTCTCCTCTGCACACCCATCCTATATGGCATTCGGTAGCAGATCGAGAGAGCGATAGACAGTCTGGCCTTTGGTGCACACTGGTAGATATTAAGCTAGAAAGGCCTTCCTTAACCACCTTTACTGGCACCCCTATATTTTGGGAGAACATTTTCAAAGAATTCAAACATTTTCAGAAATGGCTAAATTACCCAGAATCGGCTATTTTCGTTATTAATTGTACAATGAAGTATATAAGGCCTAAACGGTTAACCACGTGGGAAGAAGAGTTTATCGTTAGAGAAAACAAACCGTCTTTCCTATCATGCGCCATTCAGTTCTTTAACTCCAACCCAACTAATAAATTAGTTGAGCTGTTACAGGTTCTTCAAAGTAGATTTAACAATTTATTGCAACAAATGGAATACAGTTACTTGTCGTTTAAAGGCTCCGCGTTCGAAGACGTTCCCTGAATTTTATAAATGCATGCCTGCTAAGCGAAATCAGGGAACTTTAAGCAAACCCCTTAGGGATACAGTAGTAGTACAATAGCAATATATTAGCTTGAATCAGCAGACATAAAATCACAAGTATTTGAGCCTATGCCAAACTCTGATCAAAAGGTGGATGCTGGGTGGAGGAGGCAGCTATTAAAGCAGCAGCAGATCCAAGGCTTCAGATCAAAGACAAGCAGAGCTATAGTGAATGCAAGCTGTATTTAAATGAGCCTCCCTTACTGAGCGAGAGATCTGATTGGATTATGACTGTGTGATGTAATGATCAGCAGATCTGTGATGTGAATGAGGAAAGGAGCTGACTGACAGCTGATTAAGCTTAGACAGGCGAGACTCATGTGTCCTACATAAACTAACGCTATGCTTCATTTCATGTCATGTCATTATGCATTTTTGTCATTAAAAGCTCTTAAGACATCCACTTGCAACCAAGTCAAGCCCAGTGTTGCTGCCCTTTTTTTTTTTTTTTTTTTTTTACTAACAAGGGTAAATCCTTAAGTAGCTCTATTTATCAAATAAAAAAGCTACACACAACACAAAACACTCACCCCAGGGAGTGATTACTGCAATCCCTAAGAGGTCAAAAGACAAAAGGCAATGATAACACTGCCAGCCCAAACACAACTCTTTTACGACTGAAAAGAAAAGAAGCTTTTCAAGCCACATGAAATACAATACTACAAAATACAAAAGAGCAGCTTAACTGCACCAGTTCAGCATGTGACCATACATATCACAATGACCATTTTGCTTACTTCCCCACCCCGCCACTCATATTTCCCACCTTGTCCCTGAGTATGACTAAAGATGGTTCATTTATGAAGAAGATAAGACGATCCCAATTGGAGCCACTAAATGGTGAAATGGTATGCCATCCATCCATCCATCTTTAACCGCTTATCCGGAATCGGGTCGCGGGGGTAACAGTTCCAACTGAGACCTCCAGATTTCCTTATCCCGAGCAACTTCCTCAACTCCCTCTGGGAGTATACCGAGGCGTTCCCAAGCCAGTTTGGAGATATAATCCCTCCATCTGGTCTTTGGTCTGCCACAGGGTCTCCTCCCAGTGGGACGTGCATCGAGGACCTTCCTAGGAAGGCGCTCGGGAGGCATCCGTACTAGATGCCCGAACCACCTAAGCTGACTCATTTCCAAGTATGCAAATCCTTCAAATGGTCTCTTAAGTGTGAGACGCGCAAACGTCGTATGTTTACTGGTGCTAGATCCCGCAAGAGTGTCTTCCAGGGACAGAGAATGGTTGATAATAAAGTTGAATTTGTCTCTCTGAAAAAGCCATTTTAGTAAGATAGTGTGGCTTGTCACTATTGGGTCCAAAATTTAGTTAAGTGAGCATGGAGCTAAATAATGTTTCAGAAACTGTGTTCACTCTGGGGAAATCACGCTCTTTCGAACAACCATCAGTTCCAGAGGGACCCCAGCAAAAGTATAGTTGATACAGCATCACAATCATTTTAACAACTTTATCCATTTATATGTTAGTAGATAGTAGTCGTACATCTGCTGTTTTTGATAATATCGAAAAGAATGAACACAAGTCTCCTCTTCTGGGGGTCCCCACACAATTTGGGGGGTACTTGACTTGCAAAAAGATGGAGAACCACTAGATTAAACACCACCAGGGCCTGGTGGTGGTGCTGGTGGTGTGGTTTGGAGGAGGAGGAGGTGGTGTGCGAGGAGGAGGATGTCAGTGGGGACGACCGGGTCTCCGGGACCCGCTGTCACCACATACCGGGCCAGGACAATAACCAAACCCCCGGACCACCGCTAGCCGTCACCTCTCCCTCCCTTCTTCTCTCCCTTTCTCCTTTCCCTTCCCGTAGCTAATACCACCCCAACCCCCCGTCATCCATTCATGGCAGATCCTTTCAGCGGGTCATTCAGGAGGCCAATAAAGAGGCTAGCTCATTCTGTCCATTCTAGAATGTGCAATGTCACAAGGATGAGAAGGGAGGGTGGGTGGAGGGGGGGGGTTAAATTCCAAGAAGGCTTATAAACCACACACACACACACACACGCACGCACGCACACACAAACCATGCCACCGCATAAAGTAAGCTGGACCTCCCGTTTTGGGACCAGTTAAATCCTTTCGCATAGGAACTTCCTGTAAGTAAAGCCCCAGTCTTCGTTCGCTGTGACCGCAAATGATGAAAAAACTCAGCCAATTCATCACGAAGGAAGGACACACACACACACACACACACACACACACACACACACACACACACACACACACACACACACACACACACACACACACACACACACACACAAACTACTGCTAGGGAGACACAAAGGTCTCCAAAAGTTTGAATCAGAGCTCGGTCAGAACACAGCCTGTCAGTGGCGGTCAGCGGAAGATCTCTGTGTCTGTTGCATGTATGAGTAACACGAGGGCCTGTGTGCGCAATGCATGCATGCATGTGTGATCATGTACGGTATGTTTGTGTGCATGTGCATGCACGTACAGCTGTGTGTGGATACGTGTGTGTGTGTGTGTGTGTGTGTGTGTGTGTGTGTGTGTGTGTGTGTGTGTGTGTGTGTGTGTGTGTGTGTGTGTGTGTGTGTGTGTGTGTGTGTGTGTGTGTGTGTGTGCAGAGGCAGATCCTGGCACTATGATGGATGAGGGGATGTGTGTAGTGTAGCCCCAGGCTGCTGTGGCTGTTGCCTGTCCTGGTTAAGCCACTACTGAAGTATCCATGGATTAAAGCAAAATACCATCTCACCACTGAAAAACTGTGTCCTAGCACTGTTAACACAATAATATGTAAAATGACGATGTTTTAGTAATATAATATTCCTGCTGTTCTAATAGTCTATAGACTTCTGCCTATGTGAAGAAATC
>NC_137828.1:40812423-40984923 GCF_963921795.1 Nannobrachium achirus
AACATTCTAAATACTGTATGTTTTCAGTTGAACTGTGACATGGCCATGTTTCCCGACAAAATGACGTCATCTGCCGTGTTCTGTGCTCGTTATTGGGGAGGGACACAGATCAAAGTATGCCTTTAACTACACCTACCGTACGGCCTACTGTACGGTATATCATGCACATCTGCTGCTGCAGTATGCTCATGCACCTTTTATATTTTATCTCAGGTACCATGTAAATATGTACAGTAGATATTTTGTACTTGTTTTTGGAGCGGTGAAAGCGCTCCCAATAGACAGGTATGTCTGTGGCTGGCTGGCTATGTGGCTGGCTGGCTGGCTGGCTGGCTGGGTATGTCTGTAGCCTGGCAATACCTTGAGTGGCCACACAAGTTAAAGGAGGGGCGCTGTTGTGCAGGCACAAACACACACACACACACACACACACACACACACACACACACACACACACACACACACACACACACACACACACACACACACACACACACACAGATTCACCGCTCCATTTCGAACCGAGGTTTGATTTTTCTTGTTTGATCTCCTTTACCCCCTTGCGCCTGCCCCCCAACTCTTCTTTCCTTCCTTTCTTCTAATGGAAAATAACCATACGATGGGTACGATGCACAAAAACACATTTCACCCACTTCTTTACTTCTGTAAACCTGTGATGTGACAATAAAGCTGATTCTGATTCCGATTCTGCAAGGCTGATTATTTTTCATCAACCTACAGTCCGACATTCTTTGACATTTAATGTCTCAGTGATTCTGCAATTTCTGGCGAACTTGATAATTGTGTTAAAATTTACAGCACATCCTCACCACCCGCTACCTCAGTAAGGAGTTGTTCTCAAAACACTTCATACTGAGGTTAGGGAAAAGGGTAATAGGTCATTTATCTCTTTGGGCCTATTGTTTTTTTTTGTTTTTTTTTTTGGCACAGATACAATTAAAGACCTTTCCCACAGGTCAGGGATTGCCCGTGTGTCCCAGTGAATGCTTAAGCAGACTTTGGAAAGGAGCCAGGACCTCAGAGCCAGTGCCACCTGTACCCTGGGATTTGACAATGAGATGTAAAAACTTCTTAACCTCATCTAGTTATCACTAACTAGTGAACTTGTGACTTTATCAACTGCCTCTACTTGTTGTGGTGCATAATGAACAGTAACAAAGTTACCAAAAGAAAAAGGCAGAATTGATTGATTGAAGACTTTATCAGAAGTTTGCATAGGAAAAGGTACAGTTTCATGACAGTACAGTTCACTACAAGGTGAACTAAAAGGAGATCCTAGTAAGCTTTTCGGCTTATTTACACAGGAAACCTTTATGTATCTCATATAACATTGAATGACGGATAGAACACAGTACTATGCAGTAGATATTGTCCGAAAAAAAAAGAAACGGTTCAAAAAAGAAAAAACATCTGTAGCAAACTAGCAACATTCATTCATTTTAGATTTATAACATGTAATGATTTGTAGACCCTGCCAGACTTTCTTACCAATATGGGTATAAAAGAAAGACTATTTTATCTCTATGGTTCCCCCTGATTTAAATAACTTATTTTCTGGTTAAGCAATTTCGGATTTTTTTATTTTTATTTATTTGGTTACAGTTTTACAATTTTGGGCATTGTTAAGTCCACTCCTCAGAAACAAATGTAGGCTAACCTGTTTTGGCATGTGATGCATCATTAGTAAAATAAGCTGAAAAGCATACTAGGATCTCCTTTTAGTTGACCTTGTACCAGTGAACTGCACTGTCATGAAACTGTACCTTTTCCTATGTAATCTTCTAATAGTCTTCAACCAATCAATCTTTGGGATGAGTCCAATATGACACTCGGTACGATTAAAAATAGTCACTCAAGGCAGTGGGTACCTCACTAATCAAAAATTATACTTCCATTTCCATGTAAATTTTGTGACGCAGCTGTGGCTGATGTACAGGCGTAAACCGAATCATATTCTGGTCCAAGCTTCTCAGCTCTGGCAGGGGCTTGACTAATAGAGATTTCCCAAAATATTTATATTCATTATTTTAAGCCTGGAACCACACCTGGTGAATCATGATAATAAAACATTTGATTGATTCTGGCCTGGGTCGCTGGTCTGGGAACTTGGGCTCTAATGTAGCCTGACAGAACATTGTGCGTCCAAGTCCCGTTCCCGATGATCTTTGATGCAAGTCTCTCCCCATCTCTCTCCCTGTTTCCTGTCCATCTCCACTATAGAGCAGTGAAGTGTGACGTAATTTACACAACCTACCTGGTTCGCGGTTTCCTTCCCCCATACTGAATTCCCATATAGGGTGCCCTCCACACTACAGGCGGTTGCCGGCCCGTCGGGGCTGCCGCTAGGATCAGCGGTGGCCGCACCGCGGTGAGACACAAACACACTCGCTCAGTGAGTAAACGCTGTGCGGTATTTCACAAAGACAATCCATCTCTCACCGCCAGCGTACGCATGCACAAACGAGCACGGTCGCGGGGGATTTCACGGGACCGCGCCCGCTCGCCTCGCCGCCAAAATAGCCGCCCGCCTCTCATTGAAAATGAATTGCTAGGAGGCGGTGCCGCGCGTAGTGTGGAACCCCCTCTGACCTTTTTCATATTGCGTCACATAAGAACTGTGTTCCAATTATAAACAATTATCTCAGCAGTTTGACCCATATGGATATGAAGAATCAACTGATGGTGAGAAAACGTTAATGTTACTGTCGCCGAATTAGTTACATTTTCACCAGAAACAGACTGTATCAAATATGAGTGACTGACTATCATAAACCATACAGAGCCACCTCGCCGACAATATCGCTAAGACCGTTTGTTTATTTTTGGACCGCAATGCTTAAATGAGACGATTTTAAGATGACTCAATGTTATTCTCCATAGAGAAATTACTTCCGTGGAACCGGGGGATGAGCGAGTCATGACTTAGTTGCTCTATACACTATGAATAAAGGCAGAAAAAGATCTACCCCCCACCCCCCTCAAAAAAGGTGCCCATGGTAGAATTATCTGTGTTAATTAACTCTGAGAGTGAAAATGCAGTCTTGCCAATCCACTTACAACTACACCCAAAATTAACCACATGCACATGATACGTCACACAGAGTGTGTGTGTGTGTGTGTGTGTGTGTGTATGCACGTGCTTGTGCAGAAAATGATGCCAGAGGTCATACGGGGCGGCAGAGCCACAAACAAACAAGACAATGGGGGTGTTGTGTTACTGTATGCTTTGAGTCACTGGTCACCTCTAGGCTCTACCTGTTCCTGTCTCCTGCTGCCGGTAACCTGATGACGACACCTGGCTGTTTGATGTGTGTGACAGCGTGGTGCGGCCACAGAACTCCACAGAACAACATCACACCCTGCAGCTCTTTGCTGCTCAAATCACAGAGCCACTGATACGCTCTCCTGGGCACGTGCACACATAGATATCAAAGGGGGCTTGAGCCCCTGCCCTTTTATCCGTCTGTAAAAAGTGCAGTAATAACTGGAGTAAAAACTGGAGTAAAAACCCTGGTAATATCACAGCAGAACTAACACTGTACAGTCATACTAGCTGTATTATGAGAACAACCCTGTTGTGTGACGTTTTGTTTGACATTTGCACCGCGTCTTTCACTCTGTAAACAAAACTGTGAATAAACGCGCCTTATGGCTTGCACCTGCAACTGTGTTGTGTAATGGTTTGGTCCAGTTAAACCTGTATTTTCCACAAAGGTTAGTTGGAAATGCCTACTGATGTCATTAGTGTGGACCAACTATGAAGATACAAAAATATATCAATATTAGTTGTGAGCATGTGAACTAGTTGTGAACAATAGGCCCAAAGAGATAAGCGGATGACTGACAGATCTGGCATCACACTCTCTGCTTGACAGAATATGCACTCACACACACACACACACGCACGCACGCACGCGCGCACGTACACAAACACGTACACACGCACGCACGCACAACACAAACATACTGGACCCCACCATGGGGCGGCAATCAAAGAGACAGTGTTCTCTCTCTCTCTCTTCCTCTGTAAATGGATGTTTCCCCGCCCCGCTCGCTGAACACAATCTGTTGAGAATTTCATGTGTGAATGAATAATAAAGTGTATTTCTGTCACCTCTTCTCCCTTTGACACGCACGCACACACACACACACACACACACACACACACACACACACACACACACACACACACACACACACACACACACACACACACACACACACACACACACACACACACACACATCTGCATTTCTCAAAGGAGTAGACCAGGAAATGGGAAACCATCCTCTGCAGATGTGTCAGTTACTGTATATTGTATTAACACTCTACCATACATCTACACAATGCCCTATTTTGTCATTAGGTGAAAATCTTCTACATTTTCACGTCGACATTGACATAGGTGTTAGGCACCGGAGAGACAGAGAGAGAGAGAGAGAGATGAGACAAGAGGCAGAGATGAAGAGGGAGAGAGAAAGGGAGAAATGTAGCCTCGCGTTGCCAGACTCATCACACTGCGTGATGAGTCTGGCAACGCGAGACTAGAAAAAATGGGGACAAAAGGAAGAGTGAAAAGGGGGAATAGGAGAAGGGGAGAGGAGATAGAGACAATTTCACCCATGCAATGGGTGTCAATGTCACTCACATTTTGGTCTAATACCCAATTATCTCCGAGGAGGCATGTGTGACCTCATCTTATTGACTGGAAGAATAGGAAACCTTTTTACAGGGCCACATGGTGGTGGGTGCAGGTGAGGTGACACTCTCCAAGATATAGCTGACACAAGGCGAGATGGCTTCACAGTGGCCAACTGGCCAATGCCATCTTCAAATAGGTTTCAAGGTCGAAGACACCGAAGCTCCACAAAAGCTTTAATGCATCTGGACTCGCAGGTCAGAGGGGTAGAGCAAAGGTTCCCAACTTTTTCAGGCTATGACCCGGACACCAGTTTCTGGTAGGCTACTACAGTATGTATTCTAATCTAATACACAACATTGATTTTGACCAGCATGTGCCCCATTAGTATAATGGTGGGGTCAATATGTCTGTACATCTGGCCTTGTCCGTGGCAATTTCTTTGCACAATTACAATGTTCTTATTTTGATCATAACAACATATTACTAAATCTCCAGGATTTCTTCAGAATATGCTTAATTTACTACAATTCTATGGCATATTATCCAGTCCACTACTAGTACAAGTGGTTCTCAAAAGTTTTATTTGCAAGGACCACCATTTGGTTCCATTTGTACACTCTCAGAGTTACAGATGGTCCTTCAGGACTATGGTATCTCTTTGTCTGATCATATTATTGTCTGTTCATTTTGAATGTCTGTGGCAAATTTTTTATTTTGACAACAATGTCCACCACAAGCCAGCATGGCTTACATACCTATAGTATGAACTTGTTATTCCCTATCTTGTGATGGGAAACATTTACCAACCGTTTGTTGAGAAATAACAGCTCAGTGGCCTTGTGGTTAGAGTGTACACCCTGAGACTGGGAGGTCAGGGTTCAATCACCGGCCAGGTCATATCAAAGACACTGAAAAATGGGACCCAGTGCCTCCCTGCTTGGCACTCAGCATCAGGGGTTGGATTTGGGGTAAGTACTTGTACATCCAGCTTCCTCACGCTACAGAAACAGGAGATAGGACCCTGCCCTATAGGCTTACTACAACTTTGTTATGAAATGTACAAATGACTGAACTGTGTTGTTCTTTACAAACAGGATGGTGTCAAAACAATACATTTACAAACTCACCCTACAAGCTCAAAATGCGTTGTATGAGCATTATTGTGAATTTGTAGATCTGCTATTTCCAGGGCACGACACCGTTTTAAAACAAAATATAAGTCAGACTTCAGAGTGAGTCAACAGGTCTCATGTTCACACCTATTTACAGGGTTTAAGGAGGGAAACAAGTAATTACATTGTATTTATATTAATCAACTTGTCACCTCACTGTCACGGTCATAAAATGCGGTCTAATGATCTAATGTTCTTTTTACTGCCATCATAACAGACAGGCTTATTGTCTCTCCACTGTGACACTCATCTGGCTACGAGCCGCCTATCATGATGCAATTAAATTGTCAAAAGGTTATTGGTCTGTCAGGGCTTTCTGGGATTTAATAAAGTTGTGATCGTTTGATGAGACCTAGCGTTGGCGGTGAGCCGGCGATAAGCCAGCTTTTATTGACTGCCTCCTTTTACATATTGCCGTGCTCACCTTTCAGGACTTTCGGTAAATTGATCAGAGTATTGAGAACTCCTGGGAGACGGATAACCTTTTATACTCAGTGGTGTAACTAAGTACATAGTTTACTGTATACTCAAGTACTGTACTTAAAGGACGACTTCACCACTTTTCAACCTATCTTCATATAATGGTCCTTCACAATAAAAATTGCAGGGTTTCAGGTTTCTGAACTGCCCACAGCCCTCCCATGAGACACAAACCAAGTAGGTTTTTTTGTTGCTATTTTGAGGTATTAACAATTTTCAGTACTTTTACTTCCACTCCACTACTTCTCAGAGGCAAATATTGTATTTTTTACTCCCCTGCAATTATATGAAAACGTTACTTAACAATTTTCAGTACTTTTACTTCCACTCCACTACTTCTCAGAGGCAAATATTGTATTTTTTACTCCCCTGCAATTATATGAAAACTTTACTTACTAATTACTTTGTAGATTTGGATTATTATTACAAAACACTCTAGCCGTATGCATTTCGGCTATTTGAAAACATATGATCTACAAGCTCACAATGCATTGCTATGTGACACGTTGTGAGCTTGTACATCTGCTATAACAAAACTTGAAATGGGATATTCTGTATAATGAGCACTTTATACTTTTGGTACTTTAAGACTATTTTGATGCCAATACTTTTGTACTTTTACACAAGTCAATTTGACCAGACTTTTACTTGTTCTTAGCCGTGGGACAAGAATTACTGTCTACATGTGTTTTGTAGATTTGGAGAAGGCATATCGGGTCTCCCAGGAGGTTCTGTGGGAGGTGCTGCGGGAATATGGTGTGACTGTGAGGGAGACTTTGTTGAGGGCCATCCAATCTCTGTATGCCCAAAGCGAGAGCTGTGTGCCGTGGTAGTAAGTCGGATTCTTTTCCGGTGGGGGTTGGCCTCCACCTTCCACCAGGGTTGCGCCTTATCACCAATCCTGTTTGTGATATTCATGGACAGGATCTCAAGGCAAAGTCGTGGCAGAGAAGGTATACATTCCGTTGAGCTAAAGGTTGCTTCATTGCTTTTGCGGAAGACGTGGTCCTAGATGGCATCATCGGCCTGAGACCTTCAGCTCTCACTGGATCGGTTCGCAGTAGAGTGTGCAGCAGCTGGAATGAGGATCAGCATCTCTAAATCTGAGGCCATGGTTCTCAGTAGGGGAACCAATGGATTGTGAACTCCAATTAGGGAATGAGACTTTGCTCCAGGTGAAGGAGTTTAAGTATCTCGGGGTCTTGGTCACGAATGAGAGAAAGGGGAAGAATCTGGGCAGCAGGAGCGCTATTGCAGTCGCTGAATCGCACTGTTGTGACGAAAAGAGAGTTGAGCCAGCAGGCACAGCTCTCTGTCTAACGAGTAATCGGTGCCATGGCATTGGTCCGAAGGTTCATTAGTCCGAATTTGTTAAGAATACTATGCCTAACTCTAACCCTAACCTTAACCTCAGTAACCCTAACTAAATTCGGACTAATGAACCTTCAGACTAATGAACCTTCGAACTTATGGGCAGTCCCCGAGTAATCTTGGTTCCTACTCTCACCTATATGGCCATGAAGTGTGGGTCATGACCGAAAGAATACGATGGCCGAAATGAATTTTCTCAGACGGTGGCTGGCATCTCCCTTAGAGATAGGATGAGAAGTCCAGTCACACGAGAGAGACTAGAACCGCTGCACCTACACTTGGAAAGAAGCCAGCTTATGTGGCATTTAGTATGGATGCCTCCTGAGCGTTACAGTATTGATACAATTTAGGCATTTAGCAGTAAGCAAGAAAACATGAGGTAATACAACAAATGCATAGAAATACTTTTACTTAAGTAAAAAATTTGAGTACTTATTCCACCACTGTACTCACGTTTGGATGACGAAGGTGGAATACCCCCTACTCACAAACAGGTCCCCACACACCCTGGTGTATGCTTTCTCAGAGTGATATTCTGCCCTGACATCCACCGTTCCATCAAAGCAATGCATCCGGATCTCCCATGGTGCTACAGTCAAATGTCAGAAACAACCCCCTACCAAGCCCTGTCGCCCCGATGTTGTGGTATACACTTTATAGTGAAGTGTATGAGAGAGTCCGCTGGTTTATAGCTGCCTACACACAGCAAAATCAACAGTAAAAAGGTTTGTTTAACCACTTTAAAGGTAGGGTAAAATGATTTTAAACATGAATATAACATAAATAAAATAGGAAGTGTTCAAAAAGGTTTTAGAAAATAGATCTGCTATTGTAAAAAGAAAAAAAGAAAAAAAAAACATTTTCAATGATCTTTGAAGACACAGGCCTCAGACTTTATATTTAAATGTAGAGTAAGTGACTTACTGATTTAATTCAAATAATAACAAAATGGGTCTATGTTCTGATAGAACTAGTTACTAGTATAGAGTGTTTGGTCCATATTTGGACTTCAGCCTTATCCCCTGTGAGGAGAAAAAAAAAAGGTTTAAGTTTAAAGTTTTGGGGAGCACCCATCCATTCCTGACTTTACCCGCCTTGGCATCTAATTAGCAGTAGGATACTGGAAACACCTCATGTCTAATGATTCCATGGCTTTCAGCCAAACAAAAGCATCAACAGTAGAAGATCCACAAGCTCAAAATGCGGCACGAAGCGTCACATTTTGAGCTTGTAGATCTTCAGGCTTTTGAATTTGAATCCTGAAAAGTAACGGTTTTGGACATTCCACCGACAGAGATGCTATTGCTATGCAGTAGGGTGGAATTTCTGGCTAGCGCTCATTTGACATGTGATGCCCTTTTCCCCCCTGATGATGTAGCTTTTAGAGGCATCCTTGCCCATCAAAGGGATACCCTCGAAATATATAAATGAGCCTTTCTATAAATAAATGCTTAACTGCCTCCAGGCACAAACATCACCTGCGTCAGGTCTCAGGTCCCACGAGAGAGAGCAGCTATTCTGATGAGATCTTCTTTCCACTGCTACCCCCTCCGAGTGTTCCACCTATCCTACTCTCCAGGAGGCTGATGGAAGGTAGGTGTGTGTGTGTGTGTGTGTGTGTGTGTGTGTGTGTGTGTGTGTGTGTGTGTGTGTGTGTGTGTGTGTGTGTGTGTGTGCGCGCGCGCGTGCGTGCGTGTGTGTGTGAGAGAGAGAGAGAGAGAGACTATTAGTCCAGAGTTGCCATACACTGCAACACTGCTTATTATAGGCGACTTTGGGCTTGTTGCATTTCTTTTGTGTCTTGTTTCTAAATAAAAGTGTAGTTGCTTATTTGGGCTAGTTTCCTATATGTTTTTTTAAACCAGTGATTCTCAAAAAAAAATATATATATTTATATTGTGCCAGGGACCCCCCGCAGATGTGTTGTTAAAATGTTTTTAAATATATATATATATATATATATATAAAAAAAAAATCAAGGTTGATTTTCAAATAGCTGCAGCATACTGTAGGTGCTCATGTGGCCCATTAATTGTCTCTTCTTTTGGGCTTGTTTTCAAAGACCTAATTGCTTATTTCTCTCGCACACAATCTGGCAACACTGTTGTGTTTGGTCCAGTGCAGCTCATTTCTCCATGGATGTGTTGAGATGAAGAAAATGGCCTATTTCCAGAGCTTCACGCCGCAACGGAGACAAAGCTCCTCTGCATGTGTTTCAACAGAGGGCAAGGTAAATCAGGCCTCAGGATAAAAATACACACCCACCCACCCCTCCATGTTTCATTCACCCCTGCACACCTCTTTTTTTTTTTTCTGGTTGCAGATTGATTGAGTAGTTCTCAGAATGGCCCTGACATCATAAGTAGGGCAACAAGACACAGCTCTCTCCATAGGGCCTCTCAGCCATGCTGCTAACTCCCATCACTGCATACATCCGTTTCAAGAATCTTCTTCTTTAGAGGCTGCTAAGTCATGTTGTCATGGGGAATTTATACCTTGATGGAATTTCATTTACAAAGGGTCATTCCGAACATTTGAGGTTTGACACTGGCCTTTGTGAATGAGTTTTGGGCAAATCTGTTGTTCTTCTCTGCTCAGACGAAATGCGTAAAATTCTACTGAGTGCCACATTTGAGATTTATTATAATTTCTACAAATTTTTTATTAAATCCCACGCAAGGCCACAGTGTTTTCCTCTAGGCTCTGTAATAATGTGATGATGTAGGTTAGCCCTTTTCTTGTTTGGACATCTTTTGCATAAGAGGAAATGCAATTTGCAAACCGATATGAAAATGAAGTGTTTCGGAATGCCTCTGTCTGTTCAATTTAAACATTATCATCAGAGAGTTCCTGCAGCCTGAGGCAAACAACTTCTATTGGCCACATTCATTCCAGTCTAATTATAAGGCACCTAATATTTATATTTACTGTAATACCAAACTGGGATTCATCAGAGTTAATGTTTTCTTTTCATACTCTCTAAGACTAAGCTAGTCTTAAAGTAGCCATACGATCATCAATTTCCACATGATTCAATGAATGGGCAAATACAATTTCTAATCCTTAGAGAAAAATAAAATACAGATGCCTTTTGTGTGCTATTAATGTTGTATTTATTCATGTGTTATTATTATTTATAGAGATTTTACTATACAGATTTCTGCTTTCATTAGCCTCCAGGAATGAAGACTGATGTGGATGGATGCAGCATTCCATGAACCATTTCAATTTACAATTTCTTCTGTCACCATGGCTGTGTGATAAAGATAATATTATTCACGTGTTCCGTTTTTTATTTTTATTTTCTGCTGCCAAGACCCAGCTGTGGCAATCGTGTGGCAATGATGACCGGTTTGGGGTCACAGGCAACAAGCAGAAGGTCACTGATGGATGGACCAATTAGCTAAGCATTAATGCATGGCCACTGCACCCAGAGTATGAAGAAGGACATTTCAGGACAGCAAGGTTTAGGGCTTATTGTGTGCAGCTCTGGAGCACAAAGAGACGACAAGTCTGAAAATATGAAAAGAGAAAGGAAGTTGCACCTTTCACAAGATTAAGGTGTTGACATGTCGGGCCCATGGCCCGCCCCTCCCATAAGCCATCCAACTGGGCTGTGATTATTAGGTAATAGTGTTCATTTAATTATTCTCCATTATCAGTGTGACATCCCTCCTACCCTTTCCTTAGTGATGGGGCAGGCCTGTAGTCATTAAGGAACACTTACGGATGAGTCTCTTGGGTATTCCTCTGCTAGCACATGAACATCAATCTCAGCATTGACTGAATGTGTTAAAACAGAGAGAAAGGGGAGACCACCACCACAGCAAGTGTGTGTAAGCAATATCAAAGCATTTTCAGCCCAAAGCAGCATGTCTCTGCTCTGACTAACATTTACAATGTTGGCCTTCAGTCCAATTAATAATGCCAGTCCTGTCATTTCCTTTCCTGCGCTAATTGAAATACTGACAACAGAAAAGGTTAGCATGCAAAAGTACAGTTTGCAACTCTGTTCTGGGATCACAGTTTACCTTAGCTCTGGTCCATAGCGTTAGAAGGAGTTCTCCTCCACTGTGGACCAAAGTTTAACCCCAAGCTACATTTACCGGATGGGTACCTTTTGATCATAAGGGGTCAATTCTCTGACTTTGGAGTTGGCAGGTTTGGTCTAGAACAAGCCGATTTGTGTTTTTACCTATAACTCCTCCGATCAGTGTAAAACTTTGTATGCACACTTCCCAGAGGCCAAGGAAAAACCTTTCCGCCTGAAATTTCCACATCTGCCTTTTATAGCGTCACCAGGAGGCCGACTTATGTAAAACATATTTTTTGCTATAACTCCTTCAGATATATTAAAGAAATCACGCAAATTAGTACACAGTATCTCTAAAAGAGTCATAAGACCAATGTGATCAAGACGGATCCGATATTTCATATTCAATCCTAATTGTTTAACATTGGCTTCCAAGTTTGCAGGATTGGTCCGTTTTGAACAAAATGCCTCAAATCATGAACGCAGCTTGCGTTCCCACTAGGTCAAGGAACAAATGCCACCATTTTCACATTGGCCTATTATAGCGCCACCAGCAGGTCAACTTTAGCAAAACTCATTTTTGGAACAAAATTCCTCAAATCATGCATCCAGCGTCCGATCACTGTGAAAGGCCACAGTCATCATGGCACCCTTTTCACATTGGCCTATTATAGCGCCACCAGGAGGCCACAATAACATACCTGACCTGCACTGCTTCTAGTTCTCACTAATTTCTTCTTATGTTGCACTTTGACTGGCAGGGCCAAGTGAAAATTTAATTACAGCATGCTTACTGACTTAATGAAACTATGTGAGCAAAACGTTGGACTACACTGGAGATTAATACATATATATAAAAGGATACTGAACGAAAAGAAAGAAAAGTGTGAAGTAAACCATTATATATGCAATATTTACTCTATACAGTATGAATATATTTAATGTGATTAATTTGTATATCCAGGCATGGACTATATTCCTGTCATGTCATAGTGTCTCCCTTGTGCATGCATGTACTCCTACTGTACTGTAGGTATTCCTACAGTGTAGGTGCATGGGAGCCAAACATTCTCCATTAACCTGTATGCCTATCTTCACGCACTTTGTGAGTTTCCATTATGTAGCAGAGGTCCAATTTCTTTGTAAAGATGAATATGGTTCATCTTCAACGGTATAGACCAATTATTTGTACACAAACATGACGGCTGCACATGCACCAGAGCTGCAGGAAGTAATTCACTCACAATATTGGACCGAGTCGGACTGCGTTTGGATACCAAGATTTGATACCATCTGAACATGAAAATGTTGGAGAGAGGCGCTGCTCGGGTGGGGCAGTGTACCTGTACCCCACTGTTTAATGGTTCCAATCCACTGCGGTGCATCCGGCTTTTTTCGGGCGTCTATTCACGATATTCCTGGCCCCGCCCCCGGCTTCCTGTTCATATCCTGAAAGAAAATAAAAAACATCATTTGGTTTCCTGTGTCCTTGCATTAAAGTGTCAGTAGAGGCGCTCTGGGCTCTTGGCTCTGAATGAACCGGTGTTGCCATGTCTGCTTATAATAAGGGTAATATGTCTGCTTATAATAATAAGGGTTATACCTAACCCTAACCCTGGTGTCGTTGGTGTCGTTGTTTATTGGGCTTACTTTCTAATATTCTTTAAACCAGTGGTTCCCAAATCTTTTCATATCAAGGACCCCAGATTAACAGATTTGTCCACAGTCGCAGACCCCCATCTGAAAATATGTGGTGCCAGGGACCGCCACACAGATTTGTGTTGTTAAAATGTTTCAAAAATATTCAAATTATTTTCGTTTTTTCTTTCCTCTATATTTTTTAAATAGCAAATATACAAGCTCACAATGTGTCACAATGTGACACATTGTGAGCTTGCTGATCTGCTATTTTCAAATGTAAATGTAAAGTAGTAAAACTGAACCTAGTTAATTCTATTGGGCTTATTATTCATAGACCTGGCCGCTTGTCTCTGGCAATTTCTGGCAACAGACAATTCCCTGTCACTTCCTTGGGATCTCTTGTTCTTCGACTTGGGAGGAAGTGAAAAGATGTTTAAAAATGCTCCAGCGCCCTCTGTAAAAGGAAAATGGCAGCCTCCATAGAATGGCCAGGAATATCGTGAATACGAATGACACAATTGGCCTGTTATGTGTTCTGGGGAGGGAAGCCGGAGCGGGGAGGGTGATATTTGTCAGCGCACATAACTCCTCCTAAGGGGGCTGGTTTTTCAGCAGATTATCCTATACCACACAGAAGCAAAACAGCTCACTTTCTCCAAAACAAGCCCTAAAGGCATGCAAAGAGGAAGTCTTACATTTCCCCAGACTGCATCATTAGATCAGCGACACAAATTGCCGCCAAAGCATCCTGCCCCGCCCCCCACCCACACTGCTTTTATTAACACACATATTACACTTAGACACTCTTTTTTTGCTTCCCTCCCACTGAACAGTAAAATTCTAAGTGTTCATTTGGCTCTGAGAGTGTACAAATGAACCCGTAAAGAGAATTATTTTGCATGTGCATCATTGGTGTGCCCTGTGGCTGCTTGTCATGCCAAATGAAGCCTTTCTTTGTTTGGTCGGACTTGTATGTCTCTGTCTATATCACCCACCCCCTCCTCTCGTTGCTCCAGTCAGTTCGCAAATCTGGCACTAAACTGTGTCTAGAAGGGAATATTTTCTTTAGCCAGTGGTGTAAAGTAACTAAGTACTCAAGTACTGTACTTGAGTACAATTTGAGGTACTCTTTTACTTTACTGGAGCATTTTCTATACTTTTTCTTCTACTCCACTACATCTCAGAGGCAAATATTGTGCTTTTTACTCCACTACAATTATATGAAAACAGTGAAATAATTGCAATGGGACATTCTGCATAATGAGTATAGGACATTCAGTACTTTAAATATATGTTGATGCCAATACCTTTGTACTTTTACTACATTTTGAATTCTGGACTTTTACTTGTAATGGAGTATTTCTACTTGGTGATATTGATAACTTTTACTTAAGTAAAACATTTTAGTACTTTTTTTTTTACACCACTAGCAGATATACAACATAGTATTTCAGGCAGTTGAAGCATATCCGTTTCTCAACACGTCTGTAATTACTCTGCCCTTGGGGTCAGGCCAGAGGACTTGGCCCATAAACCAAACCAAACCACTGGCCTAAATCACTCCTGTCTGCCAGTAAAGGGAACTATTAAAGATGCTACCTTGTTGAGGTTCCAAGCTGAGAGATTGACTTTTGCTTTAACATCAATTTATGACCGATGTCACATGCCGTAATGTTAAATAAAAGATTCTGGAGAATTGCGTGTGAGGTACTGTATTGTGGCGGCATATATATATATACTGTATAAATAGAAAATACAGTGTTTTATACTCAGAGATGTGTCTAGCAGAACGGTTCACAGGGTGAAATAGGAATTCGGAAGTTGAGTGTTAATGACACAACTGGGGGGGAGGTATAACGTTATTTTATTATGTCCAAAAAAACTGTTACTTTCCAGGATTCAAATGAAAAAAATACCAAAAGTAGCAGGTCGACAAGCTCAAAACAAGTTTGCAGCTCTGCTACTTTTGTGTGATGCTGTAGTATGATAAATAACCATTTAGATATTGTGTTATGTAGACAGATGCCAAATTCAGACCTGGCATCCTAGTTTGTATAGTTTCAATGTACAGATTATTTTAATAGTGTTTATTTCTTATTTTCTTAAGATATATTTTTTGGCTTTTCTGCCTTTATTGATAGTATTACAGTGAAGATAGGACAGGAAACAGGGAGAGAGAGATGGGGAGTGACACACAGCAAATGTCGTCGGGACTCGAACCCGTGACACACTGTCAGGCTGCATTAGCCTGTATGCGCCTGGACCACTAGGCCAGCGGGCACCCCCTTTTAATACTGTTTAGACTGGTTCTTGGTTTACCCAAGATGCTCGGGTTTACCTTGCTTACTATGAATCACTCTGGATTAACACTAAAGTCTGCTAGCAGATCTGCTACTGTTGTGTGATGCTGTAGTATGATAAATAATCATTTAGATATCATGTTACTGTATGTAGACAGATGTCAGATTCATTCTTGGACCTGGCATCCTATACGGTAGTGTGTATAGTTTCAATGGACAGATTATTTTAATACTGTATAGACTGATTCTTGGTACCTATGATGCTTGCTTACTATAACTGGATTAACACTAAAGTCAGCTAAATACCTAAATTGTATGATCAAGTGTTAATTTACGAAAAACACGAAAAGTTAAAACACGGAAGGAGATACTGTATGAGGTTTCAGCTTGACATCGACGATATGCCTGCTGCCAAGGAGCCTATGCAGCCAGAGAGAGAGTGACAGCCCAGTGACAGGCAGGGACACAGGGACACACAGTGTTCAGTGAGTCATACGGGACAGTGTTGACACGCCATCATTTCAGCTATACTCTCTGAGGACTCTTAGTTTAGAGAGAGTTCACTCATAAAGAGACTGACTGACTGACTGACTGACTGACTGTGGAAGACTGGGTCTGAGCAACAGGAAAGTACACACCGTCAAATCCTCCTGAGTGTAACTTTTAAAGTTTAAAAAGTAAACCCGTAAGGAGTTTACTGAGTGAATGCTCCGTCAGTCTCTATCTAGTAGGGCAGCCTGCGACTCCCAACCTGTGGGCTGGGTCACACTGATGGTCTGTGGGGATACTGCAAGTGGGCCCCAAATATAATTAAAAGGGCATGATGCCCATATTATGGGAATATCGGGTGGATCACCGGTTCTGAACTGGATCTCCACATTTTACCAATCATATTTGACTCTCTATTTCTTCTGTGACAAATCAACCGAAAGCAATCTTGAATCTTGTTTGGCAGTGCATCTATTAGTTGGGGTGAGTTTTCGGTCAGTAGAGACAGTGAAGAATCACAGAGAGTCAGAGTGGTCTGGACTTCTCATCACCTCAGCCCGGTGACACTTTGGAACACCAATGACCTTTGCTTGCCATGAGAGATTGGAAGATAGTTATACTACAACTCAACTCTCCCAAGTGTGTTACTACTGACAGAGATTCACAATTCAAAAAGGTATGAAGATTTTTGCAAACCAAACTTTGGACCATTGTTGTGTAAGGCTATACTGCACGGTGCACCTGACACATTTAATTGTAAACCATTAGGGAAAAAAAGTATTCTAAATCTTAACAGTTTTCTGAAAAACTCATGTTGTTATATCAGTGGTGCTCAAACTTTTTCATCTCAAGGACCCCCAAAATGATTGCGACCGTCAGGTCTCAGTTACTGCCAAAACCTCC
Organism: Nannobrachium achirus; assembly: GCF_963921795.1. Taxonomy (NCBI): domain Eukaryota; kingdom Metazoa; phylum Chordata; class Actinopteri; order Myctophiformes; family Myctophidae; genus Nannobrachium; species Nannobrachium achirus. The sequence continues at coordinate 40,829,476 of NC_137828.1, forward strand.
ACCGGCTGTCTGTCAGTCTGTCAGTCAGTCAGTCAGTCTGTCCGTCACGTCACACTTTTCCCCAACTCATATCTTCCACCTCCACCAAAAAGTGCAAAAATGACCAAATGACCACCCTACACTTTTCCCCAACTCATATCTCCGCCACCATTGCCCCAATCCATGCCAAACCTTGCACACACACTCCTTGCCTGCCAATTCACAACATCCAGGGACCCCCGGATCTCCAGGGACCCCCTTCCACCGCCACCAAAAAGTGCAAAAATGACCAAATGACCACCCTAATGGGGCTGTTCACGGGGAATTCCTGGGGACCACCGACTCCTGGTGCTCCAGAATGGATGCAAAAGTGGTCGCACCCCTAGTGGAGGACCCGGGCTAGGAGCGGCCGGGACAGCTGGGGCCGGTACCCACGCGTCCGCCTCGGCGGCGCCAAGAGAGCCGTCAACATGAATCTGTCCCAAACACATTTTTGGACACTGCTCCTACAGATTTTGCCCAAAAATCACGCAAATAGGTACACAGTATGTCTACACTCATGTCATCAACATGGACCTGTCCCATATAGCGCCACCATCTGGCCGATTTTTTCAAACACATTTTTGGACACTGCTCCTACAGATTTTGCCCTAAAATCACGCAAATCGCAACACAGTATGTCTACACTCATGCCATCAACATTGATCTGTCCCATATAGCGCCACCATCTGGCCGATTCTTTCAAACACATTTTTGTACACTGCTCCTACACATTTTGCCCTAAAATCACGCTGCAACCTGACGGTCGCTTATCTCCCGATTAGGGAGTCTTAATTACTGGTATATGTGTTTGGCTGTTGCTGTGTCACTTTGAGAACCAATGCACTACTACGGTAGTTTGTGTGCTTTTGTGTTGCGTGGATGGGAGCGTGTCGCTGTTACTACATGTCATATTTTCGACACCCGACTCTAACCCTCACCTCCGTGGAGTGAGTCGCTAACCCTCCGGTTGAAATGATGGGCGTTCGCAAAAGCAGGATTTCCCCGCGTGGATAAAGCCCCACATTCCAGTGTGAAAACCTATTCATTAATATAAATGAGGAGGAAGTGTTACGGTATAGGATGACACATTTAATCTACAAATTGAGTCATTGTGAAATGATAAGCGATAGTTTTGCAAAGATTATTATTTGAAACGAAAGCAAATCCTAATTCGTTGAGTAATAACACATTTCCTGTGCTTAATGTGTACCCCATTCTGCGAAAAGGAAGGAAACGCACTGAAGCTTGACCTTTTCATTCAAACATTTAATTGGAGGACAGAAGAAAAAGAGGGAGAGAGAAGAAAAAGAGGGAGAGAGAGAGAGAGAGAGACCTTAAGACAGGGGTTTTCAACCAGTGGTCCCAGAGGGAGTTCCAGGTGGTCCCCAGCTAAATGACAGAGAGTTGTTAACCAAATGTACCACCCCCTGGCGGTGGTGGTGAAAATGAAGTGTGTGAAAGAGGCTGGCCCGCCAGAGTTAAATTATTGTTAAACATCCGTATTACATAATTTACAAGAAGTCTACACAATTAGAGAATGTAGAAGAATTTTTACTTTGATCAATGTTTGCCTGTTGTCTCTCCTTTGGTACCAACATCAATGCAGCATGGAATTGTGGGCAACATCTTGTCCAACGACAACAAAATATTCTAAGGTTTTGGGTCTGAGAGGGTTAAATCTCAGACGGTGGCCCGTGGCTCAAAATGCTGAATAAATAATGGGCCTTGACGTGAAAAGGGTTGAAAACCACTGGTTTAAGAATAGCCTACCATTTTACTTCTCAATCACATCATGCCAATACTTGTGTGGCTCGGCTCTGCGGAACAATTTATTTGTGATAATCAACCTTGAGTGCAATTTCATCATCTTCTCCTCTTAACCGCATAGTCATAGATATCATTTCAACAATGGGAATCTTGAAAGCCATCTTTGTTAATCAGGAGTCCTTGGCTTTTATATATTATGCATACCGTAGATGAATTTCTCTCTCACAGACAAAAAAAAAGAAAAGAAAAAAGGAACCTTGAGTGATTGTATTTATGTATTCCTCTCACAGTGGAATAATACCCATCAACAGTGCATCTATTACAGTGCAATAGGCCTATATGACCCATCGCTGATGTGGAATTAATTTCAAAATACTTCAAGAGCAAAATAATGATGTGCTGCCAGTGCTTATGCATGCCAAGCGTCAGTAAACACAAACACAATGTTTTGTGTGTGTGTGTGCATCTATGTGTGCGCGCAAACAGTGGAAAATTACAGTACTTGAGTAAATGTACTAAGTTACTTTACACCACGCATTCACTGATTTGCCTTTTTTGTTTACCGAGCTGTGAAAGAAATAATTGATCTGTTGATGATTACATGAGTACTCTAACACAACAAGTCACAAAACTTTTCATCTCTGCCACCAATTCAGAGAAAGCTTATAGAGGAACAACAGACTCCTTGAGAGAGAGAGAGAGAGAGAGAGAGAGAGAGAGAGAGAGAGAGAGAGAGAGAGAGAGAGAGAGAGAGAATGAATATGTCCATTTCAACAAAGATAATCCTTTGGTAAATCCAAGCCAGAGGCATTTCCTGCCCACTAGGCACAACCTGGACACACCTGTCAGCGGGTCTGACACCTTATCACTGGACATGTCTCTTTCTGTAGCTATTTTGGGCACCGCACGCACTGCTCATTTTCAGACATTCCAAACAGCTGGGACTTTCCCTCCTCCCTGGCGCACTCTTATTTGACTCTTGGATAACATGCTGCTCACTCACAGATCTGTAAATCTGAGAAACATAAGGTGTCCGGCAGATGAATTATGGAAATGGCCCCTCCATCAGACCATTAAGGCTCCCATAGCAGCTAGGGTGCTGACAGCACTCTGCAAATACATTGAACTGAATCTCAATATGACCCTGACATGAATATGGATCAATTGCATACCAGCCTTGTCCGGATGGAAATGCTTGTCATTCCGCAAGGAATTATTTCTACCCTCGCCTCCTAGACAATATGCATTCATTCAACCTAACGCTTTAAGTGGAGAGCTGGGGAAGGGGGAAATGGGTGTGGATTTTTGAATAATGATACATTTCCAGAAAGCCCATGGCCTCAATTTGGCACCTGCTTACAAATATGTGTGTGCCTTTACTGCTCTGTAATCTAGGGACCACCTCTGTCTGTCAGAGCTATGGAGCGTAACTGTCAGAGCCAACAGATGATGGAGAAGACTGATGGTGTACATGGTGTGAGAAGTCGTGTTCCTGTGCATATTGGAGAGAGAGATAGAGAGAGTGAGTGAGAGAGACAGACAGACACACAGAGTGAGTGAGTGATGAGTGAGTGAGTTAGAAAGTGAGAAAGACTAACATAATTAATCGGTAGTGCAGTCGGTAGCACTGTCGCCTCATAGTTAGAAGGTCCCGGGTTTGATTCCCGCCAGGGGCACTGGGGGCATGCTCTCTCCTCCGCGTCATCAGCGCCCATACCCTAGGTGGCGAAAGGGCCTTTCTGTGTGGAGTTTGCATGTTCTCCCCTTGTCCCCTGGGGTAGGTATCCTGCAGTTAACATGCAGTAATCCGGGTCTGATGGAGGTGAAAGGAACTGGTTGAGAAAGGAACGCGCTACGTGCTACCGGTGAAATCCCCCGTCAGGTGGTCCAGAGTTCCACACATTGAAGAGTCATCATCCACAACCCAAAGCCTTCAGTATTTCTGGACAGATTTCCTCAATCCCTGAGGATTCAGGATAAATGATGTTGATCCCCAATCATCCTCTGGCTCTGCTGCCTCTATCTTGAGGATAGAGACTGGACAGCTGGGTTCAGGAGTTCCTCAAAGCGCTCCTTTCATTGGAAATAGTCCAGAGACTGGCGCGGTCAAATTGACAGCTTTAACATAAAGAACACATCTCTGAATCCGAGGCCTTTACCCCAGGTGAAGGAGTTTAAGTATCTCGAGGTCTTGTTCACGAATGAGAGAAAGTGGAAGACGGAGAAGGAGATCAGACGGAGAATCGGAGCAGCAGGAGTGGTTTTGCAGTCGCTAAATCGCACTGTTGTGAAGAAAAAAAGAGTTGAGCCGGAAACTCTCTGTCTACCGAGCAATCTTCGTTCTTACTCTCTGACCTATGGTCATGCTGTGGGTCATGACCGAAAGTATATCGTGGGTACAAGCGTCTGAAATGAGTTTTCTCAGACGGGTGGGAGATAAAGATGATGGGTAACGATGATGGGTAACGTTGTCTTTAGTTGTTATAAAGAATTGTTTCATACTGTGTGATTGTGTTACCACATTTTGGCAATGACTTGAATGGAAACCAAAATGTTACATGACATCCAACAGTATCCTTTATCAAGCCATAAGGGTCAAGTATCTCAGAAGAACAAGAGGAAAAAAATCACAGCGGTGCTGCCACTGGAAGGACCCACATGACGTCACGTGGGGGGTCAAATATGTGGGAGGTCAATCAGTATTGTGTTACAATGTAAAAAACACTTGGATATGTGACGACATCAGTATTTGATACCATGAATGGAAAAAACACTGCACACCAAACTGCACATGACAATGTAATGACATTGTGTTATTAAATTATAAGTGCATAAAACACTTCAAAAAGAATGAAAAGGATACTACCAAAAACACCACAGTAGGTGGTAGAACAAACACCACAGGGACATCATTTAAGCATATTTAATATTGTCTCTGTTGATGCCAAGCAATGGTGCTAAGGGATCTCTAAACACAGTGGTAGAAACAGGGTCTTGGGAACAGAAATAATTACCCTCTCATCCTCATCCTGTCTGTCTGCCAGTCTGTCTGTCTGTCTGTCTGTCAGATTCCCCCCCCCTCCCTCCCTCCCCGAAACATGATAATCAAGTATTATTATTATACTATACTATAGGAGGAAGATTATTTTTCAAACAAGTGAACAGAAAGTGTTAAAAATATGTTTTTGGGTGGCCACACATTTTATGTGGCTACTCAGTGTTCATTAAAGGTCCTACACCATGCATTTAAAAATAATTTATATAACACTGTTTGTGTCCCAAAAACGTTTTTGAAAAGGTTTGAGGCTAAATTACCACTCCTGAATACAGAGTCCCTGTCATTTCTGCCTGGCTTTCAGAGCATTTTCAGCTGCAGTACCACCTTGTCCTGAGTGGGAGGACTGCGCTATTGAGCCAGTTTTGGCCCCACACTCCTCCCCACCTCCTGCTCAGCAGGCCTGCCCACCCCTCCCCAACTCAGCTCCTCCTGCCTCCTTCTCAGGCCTGCCCACCCCTCCCCAACCCTCTCCCAGCTCCTCCTGCCTCCTTCTCAGGCCTTGTGACATCACAAATCTGACCTTTCACAATCAGGACCGTTCTGAGACATGCTAACATAGATCTGCCCATAAACTGAGAAAGACACAATGGTCAGAAATAGGACTTTGTGAGGATAGAAGTTGCTGGTGGGACACCAAGAAAATACATAAAAATTGGAAAAATGTAAATTCATGGTGTAGTCCCTTTAAGTATACCTGGTTTCACCTTAGTACCACCCACCTGAAGTTAGCCTCGCCCACAGCTTATTATGTGGGCATGCATATTATAAGTAACCACACCCGGGGGTCTGTTAGAGTAATGTTAACTCCATAGACACATACAAAACAGAAAAAAGTACAAAACTATGGCACCACCTCTTTAAAATAGAATCCTTTAGGCATCTTTAAAACAGCCTATTTTTTTCCATTTGACTGATGCACTCTAATAAAGAGATGAAGATTATTAGATCCTAGGGGTCGAGGGACTTCATCTTGTATGGGAACAGGACGCTTCCTGATGATGCCCTCATCTGGCGCCTGGGGAAAGGGCCTTAATGACCTTTACGGTGACATCATAGCACACAGTGGATGGAATGCTTTAGAGATGCTGCTGCGTAGATGGAAGTGTGAGACCCTACGCTGTGGAGACTATGGGGCATGAAATGCACTGATGATGGGGGAGGTTAACCCGTTCATTATGGGAAAGCATCTGTGTCATTTTTAGATTTTAGCTATTTTTATATATAAAATAGTACACTGGCTCTCAAAGTGAGGAACCTGAGGGGTTCCAGGAGGTCCCCAGCTAAAGTTGTGAATGTAAATATAATAGCGTCGAATATCATTTTAACCACTTTTTTATTTTATACTTTGGCTATTCAAAAATGGCTCATAGCGCGGCACGACGTGACACACTATGAGTATGTAGATCTGCTGACCTTGTAGATCTGTTTTTCTTATATCTACGGGAACAGAATGTTCCCTTAATTCTTTGAGCTTTCTTTGAGCAGTACTACAGTATACTATACGCAAATAAATTCAAATAAATTAAGGGAACATTTTGCTCCCTGCATTTCTTTGAGCAGTATATACCGGTATTTTGAAAGCGAAAAATGTTAACTCAAATCTTTGGTTCTGGGGATCCCTGGAACAATATTTTGAGAAAGGGGGTTCCGCGACCAAATAAATCTCATTTTGGGGGGTCCTTGACCTGAAAAAGCTTGAGAACCACTGATCTACATACAGATCTACACTGATCTACAGCAACAGAAACCTGTTAGCATCTGTGTCATTTTAGATTTTAGCGTTGGCTATTAAAATCACACCCGTGTGAACTGAGCGGTGGTTCCCCCCCCCCCCCCCCCCCCGTGTGTGTGTGTGTGTGTGTGTGTGTGTGTGTGTGTGTGTGTGTGTGTGTGTGTGTGTGTGGCCTGGACAACATCGCCCCTCCCTTAACATGTGTGGTCAGAAAAGGTACTACACAGGCTTGAGGCTACATACAGACCCACCCACATACAAACAAACTAACAAACAAACATACCTACACACACGGCCACGCTATGGAGACGGTGTGACCACCGCTCAAAAATAGCAGACATACAAGCTTGCAGTGTGTCACTTCATGACGCTCTGCAAGCTTGTACATCTACTATCTTTTTTTAATGTTGACATACTGATTTCGTAGAATCAGCCTCAGGTCTTAATGGGTTAAAGCAGTGGTTTTCAACCAGTGGTCCGGGGGCCGCCAGTGGTCCTTGAGGGGGTTCCAGGTGGTCCCCAGCTAAATGATGGAGAGTTGGTAACCAAGTGGACCCTTATAGATCTTTAACTCTTGAGAGTTTAAAATGAAACCAAATGGACTCTACAGTCTACAGGTCCATTTGGTTAAATTAAGAGTTAAATTATTGTTAACCATCTGCATTACTTTATTTATAAGAAGCCAAAAGAATTGTTATTTTGATCGTTTTCCTGTTATCTCTCCTATGGGCCCACACAAAATCGTATCCAACACTAACAAAATAGTTTTGAGTCTGAGAGGCAAAATCTCATCAAACCACCGTTTGATGAGATTTTGGCTCAAATATGAATATGAATAATGGACCTTGAAATGAAAAGGGTTGAAAACCACTGGGTTGAAGTGAAGGCAGTGTGTGCGTGTGTGTGTGTGTGTGGGGGGGGGGGGGGGACATTGATGGTTGAAATGGGGGGCAGAGCAGGAGAGTGTGAAGTGGAAGAGCTAGCAGGTAATCAAGAGTGTCAAGAAGAAGAAGACGCCGTTGGTTAAGTTTTATCAGTCCAGCAGAGACAGAAATCAGCGGAGGGCAGGATGGAGCCTCTCTCGCAGCGATGGAAGTACTCACATTTAGATCATCTATTTTCAAATTGCCAAAGTATTTGGCAAAGTCTGAAGTGGTTTTGTAATAATAATTCAAATCTGCAAAGTCACTTATAACAAAGGTTTTCAAGTAATTATAGTTGAGTAAAAGTACAATATCTGCCTTTGAGATGTAGTGGAGTAGAATAAAAGTATTACAAATTAGAAATAAAAGAAGTACAAAATAAATACCCAAATATTGTATTTAAGTACAGTACTTGAGTAAATGTGTCTTTCCATCTCTCCATCTCTCTCTCTGCAGCCTCTTTGTCCTTGAATATTACAGGGTATAGTCACACACGAGCTCACAAAACAACTGTGCACAGGGGCGTCACAAGGGGGGGGGGGGAGTGGGACTGAGTTACTAGGGCCCAAGGTGGAGGGGCCTTAATTATTTTATGCTTTAACTATTGAAAAATAGCAGATATACAAGCGGTGCCGTGCTGCGAGCTTGTAGATCTGCTATTTTGGAAAAGTCGTGGAAAAAAGCACTCTGTGCCGCGCTGTGAGCTTGTATGTCTGCTATTTTTCAATAGTTAAAGTGCAAAATAATGCGTTCCCAGTCAAAATGGGTTGAATGAAGAACATTCACGGGGGGCCCGCAGTGAATCCTTGTACCCAGGGCCCAGAATTTGGTGCGACACCCCTGAATGAGCACACAGGATATAGATCACATACAACAACATATAACCACACTATTGTGGCACTAGTGTACTGTACTGTTCACATAGACAATGTGTGTGTACTGTATGTGGTGTACTGTTCACATAGACAATGGGTTTGTATGTGGGTGGCTTGTTGTGTGTATAAAGGGGGGCGGAGCAGGGCAGAGACGTTCTAAAGAAAACAAACGGAAAACCAATGGAAGAAACCTCACTAAAATGCCATTTAATCTTTAGTCCAGGGGTCTTCAATGTTTTCAGGCCAAGGACCCCTTAGCAGAGCGAGAGATGAAGCAGGGAGGGACCCCCTCTACATATTGTATAAATGTGTGATGGAGATTCTCATCGATTTCATAGATAGATTCATGACTTGTTTGACACTTAAACATTTAAAATCATAAATCGTCGATACTTAGTAAACTTGATCTTCCACTCTGTACTTGGTCTGCTTTTTTACCTCTACACCAAACCTATTTGCCAAAAATAGCCGATCTACAAGCTCTCAACGCCTCGCAGCGGCTGAAGTTCTCCTCAGAGTATTGGGATGCAAGGGTTCAATTGTTCATTTAAAATAATTATCCTATCACACAAGGATTTGGCGGCCCCCCTGTAGTAACTCTGAAGACCCCCTAGGGGTCCCGGACCCCCTGTTGAAGACCCCTGACTTAGTCTTTATGAGACCTGCAAGGAAGCACGCCTCCACCAACCAACAGCTCCTTGTCCTCCTCTTTCTGATTATTTCTGAGCTTGTCAAGGATGAGTGTCAGGTTAATTTCAGGGCAAACAATACGCTAACCTTGCCCACCCCCATCCTTTGTGTCCAGACTGTCTTTGTTGTGAGTCAGCTTCACATTTCCATGTTGTCACCTTCTAAAAAAGGTGGTGCCATAGTTTTGTACTTTTGGTGTTCATGTGTCTAGGAGGTTGACAGCATTTCATTAGACCCCCTGGTGTGGTTGTTATGAGCAATTATGTATTCCCTTTGTATTTTGGGTTTCTTCCTCGTGACTGCCACCTTGTGGGTCAAAAGTGCCGATCCAAAAACACAGATAGAGTGACATCATATAGTGATCCCCTCCCCTTTTACCATTCACCCAACACTGTGGGTGTGGCTAACTTCAGCCGTATCACCACCCACCTGACCAACCAGGCATACTTAATGAACTGGTGGGTGTGGCCACATAAATAAATACTTAATTTTAACACTTTCTGTACACTTTTTTGGAACAAAATCTTCCTCCTAGTATAATAATAATACCTGATAATCATGTTTTGGGGGCCATTTCTTTTGGCCCAAGTCACAAAATCATGTGACCTAGCCTTTGGCCCAAGTCACACTAGGGAGATAGGCCATTATAAGCGATTACCAGAGGTGGCCAGAATCACGAGGAGCTGACTTTCCTATCCTTAATAAACATAATAATAGTTGGCAAGTGAAGGGTCACAAGATCAAGGAGTTTGCATTTCTCTATAATATATCATGCCTTTAGAAAACGTCTCGGCTATTCCAGCCTGCGTCAGTGCCTTTTCTAAAGGCATAATTATGGACAAAATGCATCGCTTCATACTGTTGGCGTTGAAACTTTTATTTGACACTATAGTAAGATCAAGTAGAGCGTTCATTTAGGAAAAAAACACGAGATAAGAGGTTTCCACCTCGCCAGCAACGTTATGAGTGCATGTTTAGATTTAGTTGTGCCTAATGTGGAAGCATAGATAAGTAAGCACACCTATAAGGGCAATGCACTTTTATTCTAGCTGGGCGGATTCTGTCAATGCATTTCATTGAGAATGGAGCAGAAATCCACAAATTGCAGCAAACCGCTCCATTCTCATTGAAATGAATTTGCAGAATCTGCCCTCATTGGAGGCGCCTGCTGGCCTAGTGGTCAAGGCGCATACCACATACTAGGCTATGCCTGCTGGCGTCGCTGGTTCGATTCCCGATCCGGACGACCTTTGCCGCGTGTCATTCCCCGTCTCTCTCCCCATTTCCTGTCAGTCTACTGTCCTATAAAATAAAGGCATAAAAAGCCCAAAAACAAATCTTAAAAAAAAAAAAAAAATCACACCCGTGTGAACTGAGCAGTGGTCGTGGAGGCTGCACAACAGCAAAACAAATATATATATATGGGTAATAATAATAGTAATAATAAAAAGGGAAGAAAATGTGTGTGTGTGTGTGTGTGTGTGTGTGTGTGTGTGTGTGTGTGTGTGTGTGTGTGTGTGTGTGTGTGTGTGTGTGTGTGTGTGTGTGTGTGTGTGTGTGTGTGTGTGTGTGTGTGTGTGTGTGTGTGTGTGTGTGTGTGTGTGTGTGTGTGTGTGTGTGTGTGTGTGTGTGTGTGTGTGTGTGTGTGTGTGTGTGTGTGTGTGTGTGTGTGTGAGAGAGACAGACAGACATTTTGATGAATTTTCACTCCTGTCCCGTCCCACTCCCGCAGAAAAAATCCTGTCCCATCCCAATCCTGGGCTAGAGTGGGGAAAAAAATCCCATCCTGTCCCACTCCTGTAAAATGACTCCTGGTCCCATCCCGCTCCTGGTCAAAATCACTCCCGTTCACATCCCGCTCCCGAAAAAAATATAAAAAAATAAAATCGCGCAGATGTTTTTCTATTTTGATCCATATTATATTTGATATCATGTTTATTATTATATAATGTATAATCTTATAATGTTCGCAGTTCAAAGACCTCACTTTCCTGTGCAATTTATTTCTGCGATTTGATGAACTGGTCTGGGATGATTCCCGCTCCTGCCCACTCCTGTTGATTTTCAATCCTGTCCCGTCCTGATCCTGGCATTAATACAAATTTGACTCCTGTCCCACGGGAATCCCACGGGACCCACGGGAACGGGAATAAAATGTCATCCTCTAGTGTGTGTGTGTGTGTGTGTGTGGCAGTTGATTTTCAGGCTAGACGCAACAGCACCCTCTTTGGTCAACCAGTGCCACTCCAGGCTACAGACCCACAGACATACATACATACACTGATACACACATGGCCGTGCGTGCGTGCGTGCGTGTGTGCGTGTTTGTTGCAATTGATGCTCAGGCTAGACTCAACATCAGGCTACAGACACATATACGGATACACACTCCTGCATAAACCTCAGGCTACAGACACACACACACGGCTAAGGAGCGGCGTCACCACCGCTCAAAAAAGAAAAAAGAAAAAAAATAATAATCTGCCCTCATAGGTAGAATAAAAGTGCGGTGTGACCGCGCCCTTAATCTATAAAACACAAATGTTTAATTATCTGCAGCTGTGTTGCTTACGTCACAGACTCATAGTGTAGGCTACTACTATAAAGTCAGCCTCATGCAGCCTGCTGTTTTTATCCTTCTGTCATTTTTTATCTGAACCGGAAAACACACTACTGGGTCTCATCATGCTCATTCTAGCTTGTGCTGGTTGCTCTGCTCAGCTACTCAGGGACTCTGGCCAATAGTACTCCTTCCACCCAGGGGAAATGTGACGTAAACGTATGCCTGATTTTGGCACGGGCGGCAGGTGTAGCGGTCCGGGCACCTAGGCTGCTAATCCAGCCTGACAGCGTGTCGCAGGTCCGATCCCGCCGACCTTTGCTGCGTGTGCCTCCCGCGTTATTGGAAAGGACACCGCAGCTCCAGGGAAACCCCGCCCACCGAAGCTTTTGATTGGCTGAAGCGGAGCTAGGGAGCGCTCAATTGTAGTCGCTTGGACAGGGCGTTTATCGTGCGCTTGCCCAGGCCTTACGGCCTGGGCATAAATATAACGATTGCATTCACCACGGCTTCGTAACTCCCACTCTTCGCGGCCACTCGCGCCTGCGGCGCTCGGGGGCGAAGAGCAGGACCAAGGTCCGCTGGCCTTCGCGCCGCTTGCAGTGTTGTGGACAGTCGAGCGGCTCCGCCTGGAGCTCGGGTGTCATTTCCAATAACGCGTCACTCCCCATCTCTCTCTCCCCATTTCCTGTCAGTCTAACTGTTTACTATCAATAAAGTCCAACAAAAATATATCTTAAAAAAAGGTATGCTTGATTTATACTGGGCACATGGCGTAATCACGCACAAAAACATATCTGATCTACAAGCTCACACTGTGTTACAGCGTGACGCATTGTGAGCTTGTAGATCGTTTTTTCTTTTTTTAGATGCCACCACGAATGACTAATCTTTCACTGAAATATCCACAGTTTACCACGACTCTCATAGTCACACCGTGCTGGTGATTGGCAGAGGTGGGGGAAATACTCAGTTTGTACTCAAGAAAAAGTAGCTACTGTACCAATACCATACTCTGGTATTAAAAATGTACTCGAGTAAAAGTACACAAGTATTCTCTTTAAAAAATATACGTAATGCTGAAAATAAAAGTACAAATTTAGCAAAATGTCCCATTTCACAAGTTTCCAAATGTATAAAAATGCTTTGCCTTTCTACAAGCTCACGTCGTCGCAAAAGCAACACGTTGTGAGCTTGTAGATCGGTTGATCGGCTATGTACGCATAAGGCTGAAGCGGTCAAATGTTTTGGAATAATTATCTAAATCTACAAGCTAACTAGTAACTAAAGTTTTCAAATAATTGTAAGAGAGGAGTAAAAGTACAATATTTGCCTCGGAGATGTAGTGGAGTAGAAGTAAAAGTACTGAAAATTAGAATAGTATTTGGAAGTAAAAATAGCACAAAATGTGTTACTTTACAACCCTATTCATCATGCCCATTCTAGCTTGTTGCTGAGCTACTGGCCTATAGTACTCCTTCCTTCCCAGGGGGAAATGTGACGTAAAACTTGTGCCTGATTTATACTGGGCTGCACATGGCGTCATCACACACAAAACTTAGCTGATCTACAAGCTGACATCCTGTCCCAGTGTGACACATTATGAGCTTGTAGATCGGCTATTTTCTTAGGTGCGTGACACGGCATGCAACCACGTATGACTCTTGCCTCATTTCTCTCACAGAAATATCCACAACTCTCATAGTCACACCGTGCTGGTGATTGGAACAGTGTGCCAGTGTCATCATCACCAGCAGTTAAACTTAATGAATATATATATATATATATATATATATATATATATATATATATATATTTATTTATTTATTTTTTAGATGAAATACTATTCAACAGATTCATATAGAATGGTTACAATGGAATAAAAGCACTGTAAATGAAAATGTACATAATCTAGTTCTACAAATAACTGTGCATTGTTAACTGCTCAAAGAAAGGTTAAAGCAGACTTTGATCATAGACATGACATACAATACGGTATATACACAAAGCGGTAATCATTAGACAATGCACTCATGATGGAAAGATATTCCATACTCTTTTTTAATAGTTCACATTCTAAAATACATTTTAAAAACAGAAAATTTTTAATTTTAATTTAAAAAAAAAGAAAATGCAATATTTGGACCTAAAATATGCAAGCCCCCCCACCCCACATAGTTGAAAAACAAAAATATTGTGTTCAACTTATGAGTTGAAACTGTGGCACTTCAGTTCAAAACTAAAAACGTTGATCTGTACTCCAAAGAGACACGCACTTTCATCTTCAGTCCTGGGATTCACCAAGAACCTCCAAATTAATGAAAAGTGAAGATCAAAGGGGACGGAGGGGGGAAGCTATTTCTGGGCCATCATGATCTTTACAAAAAACAAATTAATAAGGTGACGTGACAGGTTTCTTGGAGTGGAGCTGCTGCATAGCGCTCATTAGCTCACTGGGGGAGGAGGGGAAGTGTCGAGAGAAGAAACGAGGGGAGAATTTACTTGTATTCCTGCAGACACGTTTGTGGAGTTCACTGGCGTTTCTGTGGGTCTGTCGTTGGAATTTACAGGTCCTTCTACAACGGGCTTGAGTGAGGACTTCGCCGGTGGTGTGTCTATGGGCTCGTCTGCATATTTGTCTCTTTTCCTTTCTTCCCCCTGTGTGGCTGTGGCGTCGTCGTCCATGGGTGTCTCGGTGAAATAACTGGCGTGCTGGAACTTGAGCACCTCGTTGCCCCAGCTCGTCCAGCCGGGGTGAAGGCTTCGGGCAAACAGCTCCAGACACTGGGCTTCAGCACCTACATATGGTCTCAGTACCTCTATTTAAATGGTGTATAGGAGACCAGAAAAGAGGATGAAAAATAAATAGTAATAATACCGGTAATAATAATAATAATAACATTGCATTGCTGCAATCATTTCTCTACAGTAGTGGTTCCCAAACCTTTTAGCTCAAGACCCAAAAGAGAAATTAGATGTTTGCCCAGCCGAGACCCAAACTAGTGAAAATAGCAAATCTACAAACTCAAATCTACAAACTCAATAGCAGATCTACTATTCACTAATAACAGTGCTATACAGGGAGCCCTTTGTTTGTTGTTCTACAACAAACAAAGGAAAGGTTTTTCCTTTGTTTGTTGGGAAAGGTTTGCGACGGTGGAGGCTGGCTGCTGACCTTGAATCTGTGTGAATAATGCCGGTTCCAGGAGCTGCACACACATTTGACAGATATGTTTCACTTCCCCACCACCGCCGCCTCCTCCTCCTCTGTCTGTTCAGTGCTCATCACGAGCACACATGATATGATGCATGTGCCACCCTTGCACGCTCACAACTTGGCCAACACTCAAGGTAATGAGCTCAAAAGCCCCAGAGTCACACTCTACCAGTGGTGTAAAGTAACTACACTAAGTACATGTACTCAAGTGCTGTATTTAAGTACAATTAGATTTATTTTTATTTTATTTTTTACTTAAAGGGGCACTCCACCACTTTTCAACCTATGTTCATATAATTGGTCCTCACTCAAAAATAGTAAATCATTTATTTATTTATTTTTTCCTCAGAGGAGGGTTGTGGGCAGGTCAGAAACCCATCGTCTTGTGACATCATCGATTGCCAATCCAGCTTATAGAAACTGCAGGCTTTCTATTCCTGAAAAGTTGCAATTTTAAAGTGGACGCCATTGTTCTCGCAAATATAAAAATCTAAATATTTTTTTCAAAAACAATGATTACATTTTTTTTGGGGAAAATGATGATGTCACAAGATGATGGATTCTGAACTTCCCACAGCTCTCCTAGGAGACTTGGACTGAGTAGAAAAGAATTGTGATATTTTATCATGAACATTAGTGAGGACCTATTATATGAAGACAGGTTGAAAAGTGGTGAACTACTCCTTTAACCATTTAGGCCTGACCTAAGTTTTCTGAAAAACATCAAATATTGGTAAGAAATTACAAAAACAAATATGTTGCTACATACTGTATTGTACATGTACAGTACTACACAAAAATGTGTTCCCGGCCTGAATGCGTTACGTATTTCCAATTTTACACTACATCTCAGGTTTCTAGTTACTTTGTTGGATAATTATTACAAAACATACACTTCAGCCCTATACATTTCTGCCATTTGAAAAAAGCCGATCTAGGGGCACCCGCTGGCCTACTGGTCCAGGCACATACCACTTAGGCATTGCCACATAGGCATGGATGCCTGGTGGCGTCACCAGTTCGATTCCCAGGCTTAAAAGCTCCAAAACAAATCTTAAAGAAAAAAGCCGATCTACAAACTTGCGATGCAACGCATTGTGAGCTTGTAGATCTCCTATTTTCAAAAGATGTTGAAAACTTGTGAAATGGAACTATACTGTACATTTTGAAACCAATGCTTTTGTACTTTCACTCAAGTAAAATTTGAATTCACTACTTTTCCTTCTAGTTTTTGCAGTATTGATACTTTTACTTGAGTAAGACATGTGCACATGAGTACTTTTTCCACCACTGGTCCCTACTATCCCTCCCTCCCTCCCTCTCTTCACGTCAGTGAGACAAGCGTCAGGGAAAAGGTAAAGGCCAAACCTGCACCTCTCGTCTCGACAGGCTCAACCGGTGACTCAGCTCTCAAAGTTGGAGAGGGAATAAGAGCTCTAATTACCCTATTAAGCCTCTGAGAGGAGAAGGTGCACCATGCTGACTTTGGCCAAGAAATTGATGGAAGAAGAAAGTGTTATATTACTTTTCTCACTTACAGCCATCTTTTGGACGACACACGGTGCCTGACATTTTCCTGATATTCCGTGTCGAACTGATCGTGTGGTAGCCAGGAGAGAAATCTGAATATGCTGCGGAGGTCTCTATTCATGCAGTCACAACAATTACTTTAGGGATGGCGACAATATGAAAAGTATGTGTTTTGCGATTATTGTGTCAAAAGATCTAATTAAAACGTAAAAAGCCCAATTTTGGTTAACCACTTAAACCCCCAGCATCTCCATTCTGGGGGGGCGTTCGCCAAAGATGTGCCGATCTACAAGATCACAGCACATTGTGCTCTTTACAGGTCCGTTTTATAGTATAGAGATAGTTTAAGTGGTACTGAATTTGGAGGTCAACAAGAGCTAATGTTCTATTTCACGATAAATTACAATTACTCTGCAATATGCATAGATTGGAACAGTGTGCCAGTGTCATCACCACTAGCAGTTAAACTTAATGAATATATACAGTATATAATGCTCACAATAATAATACAATTATTGTGAGCATTTCTTTATCACGATGAATGATAATAGACAATTATGGTCAAATCCCTAAACCACTCAACATCTCATTACTCCGACGGTGGTTAGGGTTAGGTTTAGGGTTAGTCATAGTTTTACTGAGGTTAGAGTTAAGGTTATGGTTAGGTTTATGCATAGTTTTACTGAGGTTAGGGTTATGGTTAGGTTTATGCATAGTTTTACTGAGGTTAGGGTTCGGTACCGTCGGACTAATGGGACGTCGGAACAATGGGACATTGGAACAATGGGATCGGGACAATGACATGGCACCAAACCAGTACATTAACTACCCAGTTACCTTCATTAACTACCCAGTTACTTCATTAACTTCCCAGTTACCTTCATTAACTACCCAGGCAGTTACCTTCATTAACTACTCAGTTACCTTCATTAACTACCCAGGCAGTTACCTTCATTAACTACTCAGTTACCTTCATTAACTACCCAGGCAGTTACCTTCATTAACTACCCAGTTACCTTCATTAACTACCCAGTTACCTTCATTAACTAGTTACCTTCATTAACTACCCAGTTACCTTCATTAACTACCCAGTTACCTTCATTAACTACCCAGTTACCTTCATTAACTACCCAGTTAGCTCCCACACGGCCACATTCCCCACAGGTCAAACACAAGGAAACCAAGTTCAACATGCATAACATTAATTGCATACTAATTAAGGCCCAACAGTCCGTGGTTGTGAACAAGGGCAGTCAAAAGGCAGGCATAGACGTTTTTAATTAATATGGAGGCGTGTTCCGGAGCCGTCTGCTCCAGAAAGAATGATTTCAAGTGTATGTTGTTGTTCAACACGTGATTCTTATATCTACTATTGTCATCATAGTGAGCTTCAAAAAACAAGAGTTGAGAGAGAGAGAGTTGTCGTTTTGTGCACACAAATATTGAAGTAAAAGCAAAAGTAACTAGTAACGGAACTACTTTTATAATGCAATAACTAGTAAAGTAACACTATTTGTTTTTAGAGCAGAATACAGTAAAGTAACCAGCTGAGTGCTAAAGCCATCGGGTCAGGGGCCTGGCTGTGAGTGCTACAGAAAGCCATTGGGTCGAGGACTCCATTAGCCCATGGCTCTCTGGGTCATAGCTTCATTCTGAAGTCAGTATATCCATTACTTATCACTTCGTTTGCAATTATTAGTGCGATACTGCGATTACAAGAAGACTTTTGAAGTCATATTATTTTATCTGTGTTTGTATGGAAGGACTCCTCGATTCTAGGGATGGCCAACGGTTAACCGTTACCGTTTAACCGATAAGAAATTGGTTACCGGTAAGCATTAACGGTTAATGGTGACAGAAAAAAAAGGAAAAAAAAGAAAAGCAACCCACGTGTCACACCAAAAGCCCCGTACACCAATGTCTATGCAACATCAAGTCATCTGTACGCGCTAGGGTCACACATTTCTGTGTAAACCAATGTCTGTGTGACATCCATGCATGCAGCTGCGAGAGTGCGAGTCTGCAACGCTTGATTTGGAATCGTACACGCTGACTGAGGAAACAAATGCTCCGATTGGATTTTCCAAAACAGACCCCCGTGGGCCCCATCACATGAATCCTGTTTAAGAAGAGCTTAAAACACAACTTTCTAATGTTACATGTTGATGATGTTAATGTTATGTTGATGGCGAGTGGAACATTAACATCTTGGTTACAGAGTAGGCTACGCGAAAATAACACAAAGCGCACAGACTCGCAATGATCGCTTCATCAGCAACACGGGCGAGAGAGATAAAATGAATGAAATGGACATCACGCTTCTTAACCGATGTTTCAACCATTCCAAAAGTCATACGATTGGAAGTTATTGCTCTACACAACAAACTCAGAGGAGTGGGGGGGAAAGAGTCGATCTACTTGAAGCGACGTGCGAGCCTCTCGCGAGCCTCTTCCCTACTCGATTCAAATTAAGTTTCTCTCGAGGCAACACATATGTTGCACTTTCATATTGCTTGCCGTTCGCACACAGGTTTATTAACAAATTAGTCTGATTGACCATATCTCTGTCTGTCTATAACGCCTGACACTGTGATTATATTGGTTTGTCGCTCTGACATCCTGCTCTGATGTCTCTGTGATGTCAGGGGAATCACTCTAACAGAATGGGTTTGCCGCTCTGGCTTCACTGTGATGTCACTCTGACAAAATCCCTTTTATGCCCATATATGGAGTTCCCTGATGTCATCAATATTAAGACCATATCTAACAGAACAGGACTTCATATGGGAATGCCCATATATGGAGGCCACATCGGCCACATACCACACTAACAAAATCCATATAGGCCAAGACAGATGCCCAAGACAGCCCATATCTGTGTGGCTGGTTTTACAGACAGGGATCTCCAAGTATGGGCATAAAAGGGTATTGTCAGATGTCACAGACATCATAGGACTTTCACATAACGAAT
Organism: Nannobrachium achirus; assembly: GCF_963921795.1. Classification (NCBI taxonomy): domain Eukaryota; kingdom Metazoa; phylum Chordata; class Actinopteri; order Myctophiformes; family Myctophidae; genus Nannobrachium; species Nannobrachium achirus. The sequence continues at coordinate 40,848,820 of NC_137828.1, forward strand.
AACTGAGTAAGCACTAAGCATGCTTAAGCTCTCACAGCATATCTCCATATTCAGTACATGGATCTCCATATATGGCTACCAGGGGTCTCCATATATGGGTATCTGGTTCGATATACATCACTGGCCAGATGGCCAAGAACTAGTGCGACCTTGCCCTTTAGGGCGAGGTTGCATGTCGCCTTGTGGCGTCTTACTAGTATACTATACTGCCAACAGGCTATTTGTGTGTTTCTAAGTGTATTTGCTTGACATGGGAATTAACTATTGAGTCTTGACAATTGAACATCCATATTGCAGCTACAAGCTTGCAGATCTGCTATTTTCACTACTTCTTAACTCATTCACTTCCATTGATGGATTCTTGCATTTCTCAGCTTCCTTGTCTCGCTAAAACAGTGAGTTTGAGTTTTCAAACAGCGATAACTAACAATGGATTGCCAAACGAGTCGCGTTTTTTCTCTCACAGAAGCAGAGAAAGCGTGTGCAAAAAAAAACGATAATCTGTCACAATAATTGCAACACAGTTATTGACATTCTGACGCATCACACCTCAGTGGCATCACAATGACTTAAAGTAAACAACACCCTGCTATTTTCACAAAGTATTGTCTATTCTATTGAGTAAAAGGACACTGAGCAGCACCTTCCTGTGCTGTTTTTGCCCTCCATAGACAGCACAATAAATCGCTTTCCCCTGAGGGAGGGAGATGACGTCAAGGCTCTCTTATTCATAGGCTCCCTACATATTCATCGTCAAGGTCTCTCACATTGCTGTCTTAACAGCAAACAACTTAAAATAAGTAGACGACAGCCAATACCATTAACCCATTAAGACCTGAGGCCGATTCTATAAAATGTCTTCTCAATCCTAACAGTTTTCTGAAAGGCTTCTATATCAGCGGTGCTCAAAACCTTTTCAAGTCAAGGAGCCCTCAAATTATATGCATTTGGCCACCGATCCCCATCTCAACCCCCGGCCCGGATCACATCTAAGTGACAAAAGTCAGTCAATTGGGATCTGTCAAATCAGTAAATGAATAAATGGTGCATTTGTATAGCACCTCTATCCAAGGGACTCTATACGATGTGCATTACATTCACACACCAACGGTGGAGGAAACCATGCAAGGCACCAACCTGCTCATCAGGAGCAATAAGGAGATCATTGTCTTGCTCAAGGACACTTCGACAATAGCTCTCGGGGAGCTCGGGATCTAACTGGGTACCTTCCGGTTCACTCGTACCTCCTGAGCCATTGCCGCCATAAACACATTTCTTAATGTAACAATCGTTTAAGACTGCAAACATAACTGATTTAAGAACCAAATCAGAAGTGCTCAGAAATGCTTTTACCCTCAGTGAAAAAACATTATGATTGGATCATGTCCCAGCTGGATTGCAATCATGAATGCTGTAGCATTGCCCTCTAGTGGTTATATGTAGCTACTACATAAGCCAATAGTTGTAACCAAGACAAAATGAAGAGAAAGACATGCCATCTCCGGTTTCTCCATATCTCTGTGAAGTTGGTGGCTGCCTTTTAAGGAGACAGGAAGCAGGGGTGAGTCTATTATAGTGTGAATGTGAACACAGATTCTGAACTATTCTTTAGCCCGATAGTCACAGAACTAAATACTGGACCCGATCATCACAAGCCAAACAATCTTTTTTTTTCATACTAAAAAGGCTTTTTTCAGAGAGATGTTATTATCTTTGGTAGTAGTGAGTCTAGTGACCAGAAAGATTTGGGGTATATTTACCAGAAAGTGAGGGCTTCTGGGAGTGGAGCGCTGATGGGACACTGACAATCACACGCTGGTCCTCCACAGGGACTTCTGACTTCATTGAAGAGCTGAAAAAGACAAGTAGGGCAGGGGAACAAATATTACTACACTTAATTACAGGGGTCCTCAACAGGGGGTCCTCAGAGTTACTACAGGGGGGACACAAAATATTTATGTGATAGATTCTCTTTTTTTACATTAACCACTTGATCCCTAGCATTCCTATTCTGAGGAGAACTTTAGTCAACAAGAATTGACACAGTCAATATATAAGCTGGTCAGATGGAAAAAAAAATGTTTTTTGAAAAAAAAAAAAAAAAAAATGTTTTTTGAAGAAAAAAAAAAGTTTTGGAAAAAAAAGTTTTTTGGAAAAAAAAAGTTTTGAAAAAACTCGGGCGTGCTCAAACAGTAATAACTGCGTATTACCTTACTGTACTTTACTGTACTGTATACTGTACCTCACTGTACTGTACTGTACATATTCTGTGTTCTATATCTATGAAGTCTGTATTCTAGATCTATGAATTTTGTCACTCCCCCCCCCCCCGTGTATGTGTGTGTGTGTGTGTGTGTGTGTGTGTGTGTGTGTGTGTGTGTGTGTGTGTGTGTGTGTGACTTTTACTTATAACTGAGTACATCTACAGTGCAGTATTGATACTTTTAAGATACTTTTAAAAAACAAGTGTAAAACATTTGAGTACTTTTTCCAACAGCTACTTTCCCCCATAGCCTGGAGGACTCCTGCTAAGTTTGCAGTTGCCTTAGAGCCTATTACTCTATAAATCTATCTGTGATGTCTGATTGTACTAAAACTAGCATGCTTATTAGGCAGTAGTGGGAAAAGTACTCGCATTCTTTACTTAAGTATCATGCAATACTGCAATGTCAGTGGAAGTCTTGTATTCAAAATGTAGGATACTTGAGTACAAGTATAAAAAGTATTTGTATTAAAATGTACCAAAAGCAGAAAGTACGCATTATGCAGAACTTAATGTAACCAAGGTGTTCAAATAAGTGTATTGATTGTAGGCATTTTCCAAAATCTTGTGGTATTTCACTGCTACATATCGTTCTAAATATATGCTTTCTTGTCATTTAGTACAATGAATGTGTTACCGTGTCTCTAGAAATGTGCTCATTATTGGTGAAGATACTAACTGTAATTCTCAAAGACTCGCATTGGTTCATTCAGCACATCGTTTTTGCTCTGTTTCATTTGATATTAAAATGCAACTCGAATTAATCTACTGTGTGGACACTGATCAGATGACAGGAAGAAGCAGCTCATCAATGAATGTACTTTGTGTTGCTTTTGTAAATTGTGTAGGGTACGATATTTTCATGACTTCACACCAAAGCCCATATCATGGTCATAGAGTTAAATCATTGACAACTTGCATACTCGTTCAGTTCATATGTTAATGCAGATGGTATGCAGATGGTGTGACACATCACCTACTACAGCCTACAACGATGCCCAGGGCAACACTGCATATTGTCTATAAATGGCTCACAGTTTAAATAACGTACGGTTTATTTGGACAATCATCTGTAACAGATGAAGTATAATTAAATACGACGTGATTAACGTTTGTTTGACATCCTCATCACAATTACATTGGATGCATCGCGTTGATTAAAGTGAATGGCTGCTATAGTTTTGCTAGTTTTCATCACCTAATCACCTTCCTTTCATAACCTAATCTCTACGTTTAGAATTGAAAGAAAAATAATGTTAATGTTAGTATGAAGCTAATTATAAAGCTTAAATGGATGATGATGTCAACAATGACTTGTGAAAATCAAAGAATGATAACCGATCTACAAGCAATCATACAAACATTTTGTACTTTGATGCCAATACTTTTGTACTTTTACTCAAGTATAGACCTCTCTTTTCTTCTGTTTCATTTATCACAAGCAGGCTGGCCACAGGCACCGGCTCAGTGTGAAGGAATGGTGCTCCCTGCTGGACAAAATATTTCATTACAGCAGTACAGGTCTGGCTCCCAATCATGAGCTCGGTGACCATGTGACATGGACAGCCAATCGGCAAATAGGTCCCCTAGGTCCCCTGAATGTCTCAGGACAATGTAATCTGTTTAAAGAGCTGGTCCTGCTGACCAGCTAAAAATAGCAGATCTACAAGCTCACAACTCCGGCTATTTTCGGCAAGAGGTTTACAAGTATAGAGTGAAAGGTCAGTTTACCAAGTATTCTGACAGTGCTGTACTAAAAACAAATCTATGAAGCCATCTATGAAATCTATGAAAAAGTTTAACCTGCAACACCATTTTATACAGTATGTAGTGGGGGAGGGGGGGGGTCCCTGCTTCATCTCTATCTCAGCTAAGGGGTCCTTGGGCTGCAAAACACTGAAGACCCCTCCTTTATTACAATCATAGAATAACATAGAGTAACAAAAAACTAATAAAAGAATGAAAAGTTCAAAATGATTTAGCTCATTGCCATACAATAAAACTCATGATAAAGCCTAGGCTATATTTCAGACCTGGGGGAGTTCTTTCCAGCGGTATCGCGGTATCGTCCGAGCACCAACACTTCATAAGGCTTCTTGTGATGTGAGTCCAGTGGAAAGACAAACTCGCCGGATCTGGTGACCTGATGGAAAACAGCACACCATTAATTTATCTTAAAAGGTTGTAGGTGTAGGAGCAGAACAGTTCCTAACAGATAATTGGTCATTTAATTCTCCCTACACTGCTAACATTAAAACCATTTACCACCCCTCTTGTTTAAAGCTGCTGGATCTCTGACACCAAAGTCTAGGTTTAGTTTGTACTGTAAAGCAGAAGGCCTAAATTGCACGTGCGGAAAGCACTGGGGTTTTTCAATAGCTCCCCACACCAGGCCGTAACATAAGTCATACCTCGGGTGATGTTTCGGTGGTTCAAATATGATCAGACTAGAGAGTCATTTTGCCCTAATAATTAAGAACCCATGACTAAACTAGAGTCTTCTTGTATTATGATGACTGGGAGCTCATGACCAGGCGAGGGAGACCAATGCTGCTCTTAAGAGCAAACAAGTATTTTGGAAGAGTCATTAACACGTTGCAAGCCGCGGCAGAACCCTCTGAACAGAGGTAGCGCCGAAGAAATAAGCCATTTATTTACAAACATGTTTTAAAAAAACAAAGCCCACATGATAACAACACGTACTGGAGTGCTCGACACAGCGTACATATTCATCCTGCAGAGGTCGGCGATCTTACTTTGGCGAGGCGGAGGGGAGATCAATTCCATTCGTTTACGTGCGGCGAAGCAGGGAAAGGAGCGATAGAGAAGCGGCGCCCGAACGTGATTGAAACCGCGATCCACGAACAGAGACAAAGACCAGCCATCTTGTTTGAGCTTCTTGCTGAGTTTCAACACTGGGGAGAGGATGAGGCTCCTCCTGGCCAGCCATCCATCCAGAATGTGAGTCAACGGCGTGGCCTGCTGGATATTAGGAGTATCACACCCAGCACCAGAAAATGACTGTCAGAGCATATTAACCCTTTCAGATCGCTCCAAAAAGACACAGAGAAGAATTTCCGATGTTTTTTTTTTTTTTATTATAATTTATATCAAAAGTCCGGGAATAGACGGCGTGGCTGATGGGACCCAGTAGGAAGTCCGAGGGAGTACGGCCAGGCTTAGAAGGTGTTAATATCAAATATCAGTTTCACATGATATCAGCCAGAGCTTGTGCGCATGCACGCACAGCGCACACGCACATACTTGGTATAATGTTTGGATTTGCATGTAATTAATTGCTGTATAAGAGAAAATGTAACACTGTGATGAATTCAGATTTGACCCTACTACAAGGTCAAACAAGGCATAGGGCTGTCATGATCATGAAATATGACTTGACAATTTATTGTAATACAAATAATTTCAACAGAGAGATAGAGATAGAGATAGATAGTAACATATGAACAGTCACTCTGAGGAGACTGTGTGACCACCACTCAAAAAGTAAATGCACAGGACAGATATGACTGTCCTATGGCCAAAATATGACATTTATACTTAACCCATTTAGGACTGAGGCCGATTCTAAAAATGGTCTGCTATAATTGTTTTTAAACTTCTGAAAATATATGAATGATTGTTTTTAAACTTCTGAAAATATATGAATGATTTATTTAAACAGATGCATGTGACAAGGGAAGTATGACATGCACATCATCCCCACAGCTTTATATACAGTGCTGGATCCAAAAACAATCAATTGAATAAAAAAGTTAAAGTCTGCACACGATAAGGATGCTCTCCGGTCTTTCATTTTATTTTTCAAACAAACTTTGCGCTGCATCTTTATGTGTGCAGACCTTTCCTTTTTTATTTACAGATGCATGGGAACCATTCTGACCATTAAGCTCAGGGACTCCTTACCTTGACCCAGAACCATTCAGCCATTACTTCTACGCCCCAGTGAGGGTAGAGCTCTTCACGGACATAACGCAGGTGGCTGGGCCTGTTGGTAACCCAGGTGACCACTAAGCAGCCTGGCGAGGCCAACAGCGGGATGGGCAGAACCCTCAGCTTGGATGAGGGCAGAAATCTGTACCTGCGTCATGAAAATGACACATTTTCTGTTATTGATTGACACATTTGCAATGCATATCTCTGCTGTCGGGCCGAAACCTCCTAACTCTAAAATGTTCATTTTCGGGAAAATGAGCTCAAGTGGAATTAGGAGGTTTTGACCGAAGGGCTTTTTACTACTATTCATTGGTTCAATATTATTTGAACCAACACTCAGACGTAAAGGGTGTTCAATAGCACATATTTATGAAAAAAAGAGAGGGCCAATCGGGGGGTTCACTGGTTTGGCATAAAGTGTGGAGTTAAGAGGTTTTGTCCCAAGCACTTTTTACTACTTTACACTGGTTCAATATTATTTTAACCAACACTCAGATATAAAGGGTGTTCAATATCCCTGATTTATGCCAAAAAAATCAAAAACCTCAAAAATTGAGTTAAGAGGTTTTGGCCAGACAGTGACGATATTCATAAACATATGTCAAAACGATAAAAACACACACATTTTTAATGTAGTGGTTCACCCAAAAAATTACTTATCTTCTATCAATTACACACCCCATGAAGCCTTGAATTCATGGAGATTTTTATTTTTTTTGGCTATTCCTGAGCCAATACTTTGATGAGCGGGTCATCACATCGGTCAATAGCAGACTCTTTGAGTATCTTACTGGATATACTGCCGGTCATCAAATTACTGGCTTAGGAATGTTACGTGTGTGTGTGTGTGTATAAACTGTCAGTGTTTGTGTATTGTACAGTATATGTGTGTGTGCGCACACCACGTGTAAGGGGGTGTTAGGGCACATATATTTAGTAAAGAAGAATAAATAAAATCAAGGATAAATACATTACGATTATTAAACTGATGACTTGCATTAATTGTTGCAGCCTTAAATGTCACCACTATGATGTTGTGTTTAACTGTATACCTGCCACTCCTTTTCAGGGACTTGTTCTCCCATGGTGGATCCATAACTATTAGGTTAAATCTCCTTCCGTCTGAATCGGAAAACAAACAGCATTAGGCAAAATGCATTGTGAATATCGACAAGAAACTAAATCAGGATGGACTGTGACTTTCTAGGTGCAGTTAGCTGATATGACAGACAATTTCGTCAACAAACAAAAACTAGACTAAATGTTAGGGAGGGAGAAGAGTTCCAGTAGACATTTTATGCTTGGCTGCATGTGGGTGTCACCCTGCGAAAATGCGTAGCTTAGCGCCGCGACTTTCTAGTGACAGACAATTTCGTCAACAAACAAAAACTAGACTAAATGTTAGGGAGGGAGAAGAGTTCCAGTAGACATTTTATGCTTGGCTGCATGTGGGTGTCACCCTGCGAAAATGCGTAGCAGACACATTGTGAGCTTGTAGATTGGCTATTTTTGACACACAGCTAAGTATAAATCAGGCATTACAACGTCCTCAAGGCCTGCCAAAAAATATTTTGTCAACTAAATCAACTGTAGACTTTAGCCGACTATAACACATTCCAGATGACTAAAATGATTATTTTGAATTAAAACTAAATGGAATTTTATGCAAAAGAATATGACTAAAACTAAATTGATCTTTTATGTCAAAATTAACACTGCCTCAAACTAAAAATTATGCCAGTTTAGAAACTTTTTCCCAAATAAATGTATGATCCATTTGGTTCAATTCCTGACCCATAAAGGTAATTTTTTACATCTTTAGAGTCAGCTTTACACTGAGGATGTTAGTGTGTGTAACACTGTCAACAAATGGTACAATTACAAGTAGTAGGCTGTTATCCCATTTACACCTGGAACGGATTCGTGTTACTATAGATTGTAAACGCTTTTAAGACCTAGTGAAATGAAAAATACGTTTTTCACACTTTTAGAGCTATCCATGGTAATCATATGGGCATTCCTAATGCAATATGGGCAATACTAGATGCCATTAAAAGTGAAAAAAATCATGTGTTTGTGCATTTTAATATCAAAAGTACAGCCCTAATTGATCCTATCAAACAAAAACGTAATGCGTGATGACGCACGACAATTCTACTTAATAATACATGAGGACAGAATGATTGACAGGTGCCTGTCAATCAACTTCAACTACTTCAACAACTCCCCGCGAGCCACCGTTCACTGCGCTGGTTTCGTGGCTCCACCCTTCCCCCGCCACCCCGCTCATCCTCTCCTCACAGCGGAGCGCTGGCCTCAGCCAATCACAAGCCACGACGAGTGTCGTCTCGTCCTATGAACACAATTGTTTCACACAAGCTGTGACACTCACCGGCGTCAGCGCCGCCCGCCTTTACATATTAATGTCTTCAATGTGTTATGCCCCTCCTACTTTTTGACCCTCAAATGAAATTCCCCGCACTATGTGCCTCCTTTCTGGACCATTTCAATAGGAAATTCGTCACCATAAGGAAGTGGAGCAAGTGGAGAACTTCCATTGCAGTCCGTCTATAACCATTATTTTATGCTTTAACTATAAAAATAATAGCAGATATACAAGCTCACAGGACGGCATTGAGTAAATTTGTGCAAATCTTTGAATGTATACATTAAAGGAAACATTTGTAACACAAATCTTTCTTTCTCTTGGAACATAATATTTTGAGATGGGGGTCCACGGTCAAATACATATAATTCTAGGGGGTCCTTCACATGAAAAGGTTGAGCACCACTGATATAGAAACATACGTTTTTCAGAAAACCATTAGGATTTAGATTAATTCTTTAGGTATTTTTCAGTCCACTCACAATGGACAAGCGGTTGCAAGGCAGAGAAGTCAGAGAGCAGGAACGTGGTCTGTGGAGGTATGACATATTTCTGGCCCATCAGTGTGACCTCCACAGCCCAGTCTGAGCTGTTCTCCGTTAAGCGAGAAAACAAATCAAGGTTTGCAGCACAGCCTTCCTCAGTGCCAATGAACTGAACAAGGTTGTTGTCCTGGTCACCACCATCCACTAGAGGGAGCTCTTTGGCCATGTCACAAAGGGCTGCTAGGTTGCAGTCCTGGTTAGGAAGGGGCTCCTCCACGGCAGCTGTCACACCTGTAAGGTCATAAGGCTGTTTGTTACCTTGGCCTTTCGCCCATATATTTGGAGATAAGGGCTTTCACCTCTTATCTTCACATCTTAACTTTTTTTGCGTGTGTGTGTGTGTGTGTGTGTGTGTGTGTGTGTGTGTGTGTGTGTTTTTTGCATGTGTGTGTGTGTGTGTGTGTGTGTGTGTGTGTGTGTATGTGTTTTTTGTTGTAAAATAATGCCCACAAAAGTACCAAAAGCAGCAGATCCACAAGCTCGAAACGGGGCACAAAGCAACACAAGCTTGTCGATCTGCTATTTTTGAAACTTTTGAATTTGAATGCTGAAAATTTTAAGTTTTGGACATACAAGGCATCCACCCAACAGAGACTATATAATAGGAGAATGAATGTTGATTAAAACCCACTATTTTATGTTGTATCTTTAACTCATTGATTGCCAAGGCCCGAGTTTCCCGAGTTATTACAGTAGTCCCAGGCTGCCACAGCCCGAGTTTCCAGGCAGCCATTAAAAAAAATGCCTAAAATGTATTAGGCATGATCGCAATCGCGAAATTGCATGTTTAGCCCCATAACAAACACATCTTCCAAAATGGCAAAATGTTTGTTTTGTCTGACTTTGAAGGCTTCTATCTCATGAATGCCTGAACGGATTTCCAAGCGGATTTTTTTTGTTTGAAAGCTGTTAAAGGTACTACACATATGGTGCATGATCTACATGTAGGCATGGGCATGCACGATCCGTGCACTACAAATTGATCCGTGCACTAGAAATTTAGGAACGTGGCATCCTGGTACTTGGTGGCCATCTTGAAAAGGGCAATGTAAAAACCCATATCACAATATCGATATAATATTGATATAGTGCCCAGCACTAATTTGTGCCTGATTGTGTTTTGTGTTAAAGGACCATTTTACCTCTGGGACAACCAGATCTTATTTTAATAAAATTACTCAGGATTGTGGTGATCGTGTCCCAAACAACAATAAAATAAGATCTGGTTGTCCCAGAGGTGAAATAGTCCTTTAAGTTTAAGTACAAGCCGTAGTTGTGAAAACAGGTACATACTGTAGTATTGGCACAAATTCACTCCATTTTGTGAGAGTGTGTGTGTGTGTGTGTGTGTGTGTGTGTGTGTGTGTGCGTGCGTGTATGTACAGTATGTCTATGTGAGTGTGCGTGTGTACAGTATGTCTATGTGAGTGTGCATGTGTACAGTATGTCTATGTGAGTGTGCCTGACTGACTGACTGCCAGTCACACCGTTGATAAAGTCATTATACACACCATCCAGATATCCATGAGATTTTGCACCATTCACCAAGGATTTAGTTCCTTCCAGAATGACAGCCCTGATCTGTATCAGAATCAGAATAAATTGTATTAGCCAAGTACATTTACACTTAATGGAAGTTGACAATAATTTATGACATCATCATCATCATAACAACGAATTAAGAACAACAGATCTAAAATACAAATGCAGGCTAGAAAATACAAATTAATGACACATTGTGGAAAGCATGTGTCATTAACTGCCAACCAGACTGGATAGAAATTATTGCGATGATAATGAAGGACTACTAGGAGGTAAGTAAATAAATGTCTCCAAATACAACTTACCTTGTCATGGTAGACTTGAGAATCAATTTCTCCTTGGTTTAGATCACTGTGTCTCCGTTTCCTTTTCTGGTGATAGAAATAATGAGTATATTAACCAAGTGAACAAATGAATAACGGCATAATGAGCATGAGCATAATCTAACTGTATTTCAGGGGTCTGCAACCTTTTTGAAATCAAGTGCCATGTTTTTTATTTTATTGATAGTCAATGTGCCAAATCAACAAAATTACGTTTAATTCTTGAAGATATATTGCAACTCATAATGTAATAACATCTCATAATGTAATAAACTAAATGTAATAAAAGCTCATATAATGTAATAAACATATCATCTCAATGAAATAATGAGTGCATCTGCATGACATAATAAATGATTTGTGCATAATGTAATAATGCACAACAACATTAAGAACCTTGCATAGCCGCTAATAATGTACCTACAAATTACGATTATTATCAGTATCATTGTTAGTATCATGTCAGTATCATGATCAGTATAATGTCAGTATCATATCCGTCTAATGTCAGTATCATTGTTAGTATCATGCCAGTATCATGTTAGTATCATGGTAAGTATCATGTCAGTATAATGTCAATACCATGTCAGTATCATTTCAGCATTGATTGATTGAATACTTTATTAGAAGTTTGCATAGGAAAAGGTACAGTGCAGTTCACTGATACAAGGTCAACTAAAGACCACAAGAAAGCTGTTAGGCTTTTTGCAGTGGAATCCCTTTGTACTCAATTCATAGAGGTAAGCATCATGTCAGAATCATGTCAATATCATCATGGCCAGCAGCCCATGGATGAATAATATGGTAGGCTAAGGGTAGTAAAGGCTAGTATATGGTACTGACTAGTAGGCTAGATGACCATAGGTGCCAGCCAGCTACAGTGTATCTAACCTCGCGTCACCAGGCTTTCTCGGAGGAACCAGTATATCAGTAACTTACTTTTGCTGGTTTAGTCGTCTGGATTTCCTCTGGGTTTCCTCTATCCCCATCATCGGTAACGTTAACGTTACGTGAACTGACTGTAAAATGACTCTGTGAAATGTCAAAACACTGCCTTTTGAAACGACACTTGAAGTGTTGCTTGTGGCCTCCTCTCCATCGAACGCATCGCGAGTGTCCCTGATCAATATGCGAACAGGCGTCCAAAACGTGTCCGCTCACGTTCTGAAACTCGACAGACATTGTGAAGCAGATTACATCAACAACAATCACATACACAAGCTGCCATGTTTTCGGTTTGACGCCGTAAATGCACGTGAGTGCTGCTGCTGCACAGTAGCTGCATAGACGGGTTTCTTGTTTACAAACATTGAGACTAAATGCACAGCTGACTGTATCATGTAATCAATTCCGTCCAATCCCCAAACCTGTTGTTTTGGGGAGCGCTGGTTTCATTGGCTAATTTTGGTAGTTGTATCAGTGTAACGTGGACCAGAAACCTGGCTAGCTCGTAGCTCCTACTTGCTATTTGGGGGGGGGAAAGAAGGGGGGGAAATTGCTATTTGTAGTAGGCCAATAATGGAAGTAGTACACGGGAAAATAGATCATTTAAAAAATATAGTACAAGCACATGATGATATTATTATTATAATTATTATTATTAGCCTATTATTAATTAAAACATTAAAAAAAATACATGCACATTTTTTCAGTGCTTGTCTAGATAGTCAAAGCCGCTTTGCAAAACAAAACACATTGTATAACTTTACATAAATGTATAAACTTGCAGGGGCGATATAAGATCTGTTAAAGAAACTTTTCTTCTGTTGATGCGAAACTGGCTTTGGTAGGTAGCCTACACCATAGATATATATAGAAGGCCTACACAGTACAGTACAAACAAACTTATGACTACAAACCCCCCGACACATGCTCGCTGCCTCGCTCAGCAAGCAACAACAGCAAAGCTCCAAATCATGTCCGTCGAAACCGTCGCACCCTGTTCTACGTACGATGTCATGAGGTTTGGAAATCAGGGAAAGTCCCAGGGGAAGTCCCTGCAGCGTGATTATGGATCCAACTGGGAAAGATGGATGGAAACGGCAAAGAGCGCTCGTTTTCTGTTATTGTCCACGACATTGCAAGCGGCGCGAAGGCCAGCGGACCTTGGTCCTGCTCTTCGCCCCCGAGCGCCGCAGGCGCGAGTGGCCGCGAAGTGCGGGCCAGGGCCGCGCGGCCGGCGGAGCGCCGCGCGAGTTACGAAGCCGTGGTGAATGCAATCGTTATATTTATGCCCAGGCCGTAAGGCCTGGGCAAGCGCACGATAAACGCCATGATAATTGGGTTTTGGTGCACCTCGCGCGGTCCAAGTGACTACAACGGAGCGCTCCCTACGTCCGGTTCAGCCAATCACAAGCTTCAAAAATGAGTCCGGGGCGTGGTTATCCATCTTTCCCAGTTGGATCCATAATCACGCGTCCCTGCATGGGGCGGGCGCAGGCGCAGTGGCGCACACACCACTGGACACCACTGGAGCGTGGAGGCGTGGACTACATTACGTTTTCCTCGCAGCTGCGTAGACGGGAGAAAAGGTCCAGAGAGGAAGAACAACAAACAGAAATGTGTTCGAGGAGCTAATTAGGAAGAGAAAAAAAAGTAGCAGACGCCGAAGAACAGTGGAGGAAACAGACGCTGTAGTCGTTAACTACACGTAGTTCTTAGTATTATGTAGTCCCGACATCGACATTATTTTTTATCGAGAAGTCGGGAACGGGCCAGCGGTTATAACCGTTAAACGTTAGCTAGCGTCGAGCAGAGTGAAGACGACCCGAGGTGGGCAGCCAGGATGTCGGGGCTGCTGGACGCCGTGGACCGCCTGTCGGCGTCCTTCCACGGCGTGGAACCTTTAGCGCGAAAACGAATAGTCGTCTTTGACTGCCGCTTCGAGCGCAAAGAGGCCACGGAGGAGGTGGTGGTGGATGCGGCCGAAATGGACTTCAACGATTTCCTCGAGCAAGTCCGAGAGGTAACATTACAGCTCCTGAATACCATAAAGCTCGTGGGAACTGTGGAATAGAGGTTCTCAACCTGTGGTTCGGGACCCCCAGGGGGGTCCCCAGTGTACAGAGTCTATACACTCAAACGTTTCAAATGTTTAATTTGTCATTTTAGAGGTATTAAAAAGTCCTTAAATTAACACTTTAGAAATGTGCAGCTACCAATTTAAGGACTTTTTAATACCTCTAAAATGACAAATTAACCTTTAGCCAAATTGTCAAATATTAGAGGCAAAAATTGTGAAAATAGCAGTGCTATGCAACAACTACAGTACTTGTAAGAGAGCTCGCCCACATGTGGGTAAAAAAAAAAGGACACGGGGGCAGACCTCCATTCAGAAACACCCCCACTTAGAAATGGAGATGTGTAACCAGCCTTAAACCGTTTTACATGAGTGTGTTGCATGAGGTTACATTTTATGAATAGGCCTACCTGGTGGCGACCTGGTGCTGCGCCACCAGGTAGGCCTACTCCTAAAATGTAACCTCATGCAACACACTCATGTAAAACGGTTTACGGCTAGTGTTACATGAGGTTACGTTTAGGAATAGGGTTAGGTTTACTGAGTTTACGTTTAGGAATATGGTTAGGTTTTTAGGCTAAAGAAGTGGGGGGGGGGGGGCTTCGGTTACCCCTGTGTAGCCTGTGTGCGAACCCAGGCTAGGCATGTCTCTGTCTGTGTGACGTACAGTTTGTGGAATGTAACGAGCTGCATTTACTCAAGTATTGTGCTTAAGGGGGGGTTTCCCTTCAAAATCCTTCTGGGGTTGTTGTAACGTCTTATGTACAGTTTTTAAGTTAACTCAATTACTGCCGGGCGCCGCAAGGTGCCGCTAGAGTGCCAGCCATTCTCCCGTTGACATTCACTATCACATCCGGGTCCCCAGCCTGAGCTGGCCTGGCTTTACACTGCATTGAGTGCTATGCTAGCGAGCTGGAGGAAGTTAGCTTTCAGTTAGCAATCGGCTCTGTAATTTTTTAGAAGACCGATCTAAAGTTATTCAGCCGCCAAGAAAAACGTTTCTGCTGGCCTCGGAACACAATCCGGAGATAATCCGCTGTAAAGATGTGTTTTTCTATTGGAGTGGGCGGCGTGGCGCGGCCTTTTTTTCCCATTACGAGCCATGTAAACAGAATCGCGGCCATGTGCTTGGATGGAAAATTCGACCGGGGCTACGTTGAGGCCTCCGATTATTTAATTCATTTTACTAAAGGAACCTAAAAAAATCGGTTTTGGCAATCCTTAATACGTCTTGCTGAATCAGCGTTTTTTTGGGGGGGCTCTAAACTTTTTTCTAAACCATTTTCAATGGAATAAATCATCGGGACAAGTAGAATGGCTCGTTGTGAAGCGGTGGACGAGCCAGGACCACCCACGTCGCTACTAGCAGCTCAGGGTAAGCGAAATAGATTAAAAAATTAGTATGGGAATGGAAAAAAGAACCGAAATTATTCGGTTTTAGCACAGAATGAGTTAAGTTGCATCATGATTCTACATTTAGAGACATACTGTTCATTTATCGGACACACCCCCCTCTTCAAGCCCATTCCACCCAAAACTCTAGCCTTAGATTAAAGCGGAAAACGACACATTTTCAACATTCAAGAGCTGTTGTGTGGAAATAACAAAAAGCACCCCCTCCCCCCCGCCCCCCTTCTGTGTTGCCTAGAACTGTAATTGATTGTTAGGGTCATTTGATAATTGTCATACTTTTCATCTAAAGCCTAAATTATGTGTCACTTATTTTTTTAGTTGAAATGATAGTATGATGAATAAATTAGGCTTAAATGTGTGTTGTTGTTGTTGCCCGAGTATCAAACAAAGTTACAGGCTAAGACACTCATGTTTTCATGTTTTTTTTTTCTGCAGGAATTTTCAATACCATCCAACGAAACTTTTGTCTTGTGCACGACCGACAGAGCGGTGTTGGATTTCGATAGATTTGGTGAGTGAGCAACACTGTTCGCAGATAAAACACAAAGAAAGGAAATGATACTACCAAAAAAGATCTCACAAATGAAATGGCCTGTCAATTATTACATAATAATCGCCTAATCGCAATTATTTTGATAATGCAATTATTTTGGATAATCGTCATAATTGTTTCCATGTTGAAGCATTTTCCTATGTTAAAGATGGGGTGCCATGATTCTTCCCCCCTAAAAGATGATGATGATCGTGTATTATGATTATACAAGGAGGAAGATCATTTTACAAAAACATTTACAGAAAGTGTTAAAATTATGTTTTTATGTGGCTCACCAGTTCATTACGTATGCCTGGTTGTCAGGTGGGTGGTGTCTCACGTAACTCAAGGTCGCCTGAGACGGCGCGCCTCCGTCATCTCCACCAAAAACAAGCGCTCCTTTACCATGGACGGATTAACCCCCGCGAGGGCCCCTGGCCGATAATTTTTTAGGGGCCCCCACCCCCCCAAAAAAAAAAAAAAAAAAAAAACTTTTTTTTTTTTCAAAAAATTTTTTTTTTTATTTTTATTTTTTGGGGGGGGGGGGGGGTCTTGCAGTTCAGGCCAAAGGTGGTATTGCAGCTGAAAATGCTCTGAGAGCCATTCAAAAATGAGAGGCTCTCTATTCAGGAGTGGTAATTTAGCCTCAAACCTTTTGAAAAACGTTTTTGGGACATAAACGATATGACATAAATACTTTTTAAATGCATGGTGTATCACCTTTAAGCCATGATGATCATCTGTGGACCAAGAAAGCGCCTGTAGACAACAGATGAGGGGCCCACACATTTGATTTTTGCTTAAAATATACATTTAATTTTTGTAAATTGTCATTCACCACGCACGCCAGTTCCCCCAAGGGCCCCTGAGAGCCAAGGGCCCCTGGCAACGGCCCCACTGGCCCAATGGTTAATACAGCCCTGTCCTTTACAAGAACCTAACTGAACCCTGGTCCATCCAGGAATCAAGCGTAATGTGACTAAGTACATTTACTCAAGTACAATTTTGAGGTACCTTTACTTTACTGGAGTATTTCCAATTGCCAATACTTTTACTTTTACTTCTACTCCACTACATGTCGATCTACAAGCTCAACAGGTCGCATCGTGACGCCTTTTACTTCTAGCAGAGTATTTTTATGTTCTGGTATTGCTACTTTTACTCAAGTAAAAATTTGAGTACTTTTTCCACCACTGTCACTGACTGCATTTGCACGCTAGTGCAGATGCAGAAACACGTGTGCTCCGTCAGTGGTCTTACAACCTTTTCTGTCAAGTCTGGTAACTTAAACCTGTCTGCTATATGTTTATATCACCACTTAATCAATGCGATTTGAGACAGAAGTTTACAGAATCACAGTACACAATCTACCCGTCTCATCTGGTTTGTTCACAAATCACAACGTACAGTGTCTGACAAGCCCCAGTAGCCTACGTTATAGTAACCCAACACTGCACAGATCTACAAGCTCAGCGTCGCGGACGCGATGTGTTGCGAGCTTGTAGATCTGCTACTTTCGAAGCGAGACCGCTGTGCTGTACGGGGAAGTATAACTCTGGCTTATATGACTGTGGAGCAGCGAATTTTGGGCAGATGCTAGGTATATATTTGGCTTATCACCGAACCATAATTGATAGATACAGGGGTGCGGTAATTACCGCAATACCGTAGATAATGGGAAGACGAAAACCGCTGTAACAAAATTTCGACACCGACCCAGCCCTACAGGGAAGACAAATGTACACATTATAAACACACCTGGGGGTCTATTAAGGCATGTTTTCATTGCAGTCCCGGAATTTTTCCTGCAAAATAATTAGCATAATGATTTGCAACTTGCCGGGAGTTTTGTTTTTTTGGGTGTTTTCACAAGCCCTCATTGGCAGCAAAAATGCTGGTAAGCTGTAAAATACGTCGTTTTCACTAAACCATTCTGGCGGCATGAAAGACCAGTTGCCAGACTTTGCGAGAAAAATCAGCAACCAGGTGTACAAAAATTAGGGCTGACCCAAAAAAATCGAACATTCAAAGTTTCGTTCGAAGGCAAGGTATTCGATTTACAAAAAGATATTCGAATTATTGGCCGCGACCGTTTTGTCCTTTGGGGGGTCCGCGTGCCTTAGCTTGCGCCTCGCTTCACTCCAGCGTGATAGCGTCACCTTAAAACCAACTTGCTTGGCTTACGTTGTGGTGTTGATGATGACAGGTTTATATAGGATCTGCAAGCTCAAAACTATCATGCCTGCATAGTTGTCTGAGCCTGACTTTCGGTTGATGAGTGGAACGTTAAATCAGGCACAACTGCAGTGCATTTATTTTTTACTATAAAATCTACTATTACATTTGCGTGTACATACAGTACACATTGGGACTTGGGAGTTAATCTGTTATATAGGGCTCTTGAGTCGCGCTGCTGCTGTTGGCTGTTGCAGCCGCGATGTGTTACATTACAGACATGATCATGATGTGATTATGTCAATCCTACTGTATTGCAAAAAACACTTTCTTTAATATAGAAAACATTTGTATCATAGCCCTATCCTTCTTCCTCGTTGTATTGTTGTTTTGAATGTAATGAAACAAAATAGGGAGCTTTATTATGAGGAAAAACAGGTGGGTTTTCCCTTTTAAAATTAGGTAAAATCGCGCATTTTTAAACACATTTCCTTAACGGTTATCGCTTATGTAGCCGATAAACCTTTACCTGACCGCTTGCTGCTCGTCGCTTCGGTTCGTTGTCAGCCTCTTTCTCTCTCTCACCCTGAAGCCTGAACCCTACAAATGGATTTAACAAGTTACAAGACGTATTCTTCATGCAACAACCGTGAACGATATGACCAGACTCGACGCTCGCTGCTGTAACACTTTTAATCATCACACAACAACGACAAGAAACTATTAACTATTATGAAACTTCCAGCTTTCATCACAGGCTCGGCATTATATGAGGGCAGCGCGTCCCAGACTCCAGTCAGACAGGACTTGTATCAAAACCACACAGCTTAATAAAAAATAGGGTATAGAATAAAATAAGTTTGAACCATGAATTAATTGATCTAGCAAGAGATTGCATTTCTCAGCACCGCAGCTGGAGATTGGAGAAAGAAATAGACTTCTGTCTTCTGTGTTTGGCTTACATTCGAATGCAATATGGATTCTAGCCTAATAATAATTCTTATGCAAGGTGAAGCTTTCAATCCCAAATACAATGCTTTAACTGTTAACTCATTCTGTGCCAATCACGCGTATACACGTGATATATTAGCGCATCCCACAGTGCCAATCACGTATATACACGTGATTCAAAAAAAAAAAAAAAAAAAAAAAATTTTGAAAAAATTTTTTTGAATTTTTTTTTTTGGACCCCATCAAAACTAGTGAACATGATTTCAATCGCGATTTTGCATGTTTAACCCCCATACAACCCCCATACAACTCAGGTAGCAGACCTCCAAGCTCACAACAGTGTAAAACATAATGGCTATTATCTCAAGAATGCCAGAACGGATTTCCAATCGGATTTTTTTGTTTGAAAGCTGTGAACAAACTGCACAAACCCACAACAATGCAATCCAGGATTGCATTGGATTTTTTAGAGCTCATTCTTCTCTGTTTTTTTCCCATGCATGAGGTGTGCAAGGTTTAATCATGGCTAAGTTGACGAAAATAAGGCTTTTAAAATGCTTGGTAGCCAATAGCTAACTTCAAGCTAACTTCATCCTCTTCCTGTACATGCACAAAGGAAAGTGTTTAGGCAAGTCATGGCTGCAGGGCTTCTGCATATACCAGCATATCTCTATGGGATTGTCTGTGGCACACTTGGCCCCCTCTAGTGGTGAAAGGGTGGCATTAAATGAGTTAATATTGGCTCCTTGCATTCACCTGCTTGTCCAAAAAAAGTCAAAATTCACGGTATGCCGTTTTCACTGCAGGGAAATTTGTAGTCTCCCGGTACTTTGAGCAAAAATTACTAGCTAGTTTGCCGTAACATTTCGGACGCCAAAACTTCCGGCACACAAAATAAGTGGCCGTTTTCAAATGGCGTGAATTTCAAAATTGCCGTCATTTTTGAAAAAACTTCCAGAAGTTTTTCTCAATGAAAACGGGGTATTAGAGTAATGTTAGCTCCATAGACACATACAAAACAGAAAAGTACAAAACTATGTCACCACCTCTTTAAAATAAATACATCTGGGGGTTACAACACATCTTCTTGTTTATTTTCAAAGTTCAAAGATGTATCTTCTCAGTCAATTGCACACTTTTCTTCTCAGGTTGTTAATATTGTAATATAGCTTATATCCTAAAGGGTAGGACAGAAGGAGCCTTCTGATTCACATCGGAATAGGTTCACTTAAAGAGGTGGTGCCATGATTTCCCCCCCCCCCCCCTATAAAACATGATTATCAGGTATTATGATTATACTAGGAGGAAGATTTTTTCCAAAAAAGTATACAGAAAGAGTTAGAATTGGGTTTTTATGTGGCCAGACTGGCCACACCCCCAGTTCATTAAGTATGCATGGATGGCATGGTGGGTGGTGACCCAGCTGATATAGCCACACCCCACAGTGTTGGGTGAATGGTAAATAGGGGAGGAGTTGATACTGTGACACACTTAGTATCTGTGTTTTTTAACTGACACTTTTCACCACAAGGTGGCAACCTCCAAGAGAAAACAAACAAATACTAAGAGAATACATCATTTCTAAAAAAAAAAAAACACATAAGGGGGTCTAATGAAGTACTTTCAACCTCCTAGACACATGAAAAACAGAAAAAGTACAAAACTATGGCACCACCTCTTTAAGGCTGACGCCGACGCGATGCCTCAATCTGAACCCTTATATAGCTGTAACATACAAGGAAAATTGAGGAATTGCAGGGAACATGGCAGTGACAGCAGTTTCCATGACATGATTGCGACCGTAGGTCGCATTTACTATCAAACCCTGCACAAAGTGTCAGTCAGTCTGTCTGTCACACCTCACACGTCACACTCTTGCCCTGCTCATATCTCCGCAACCGTTGCCCCGATCCATGCCAAATTTTGCACACACGTTCCTTACCTGCCAAACTACAACCTCCAAGGACCCCCGGAGCTCCAGGGACCCCCAGGTCCCTGGGGGACCCCCAGATGTAAAAAATGACCAAATGAGCACCCCAACGGGGCTGCTCACGGGGAATTCCCGGGGACCACCCACTCCTGGTGCTCCAGAACGGATGCAAAAGTGGTGGCGCCCCCAGTGGAGGACCCCCTACACTGCAGCTCACATAAAATGCCGTAACTCTGGCTAGGAGCGACCGGGACAGCCGGGGCCGGTACCTATTCGTCCGCCTTGCCGGCGCGGACACCCCACCCCTCATTTCTCACATGGCCCTCTTCTAGCGCCACCATGAGGCCGATTCTTGCAAAACACATTTTTGGACACTGCTCCATCAATTTTTGCCCTAAAATCACGCAAATCGGTACACAGTATGTCTACACTCATCCCATCAACATGAATCTCTCCCATATAGCGCCACCTCCAGGCCGATTTTTAAAAACACATTTTTGGACACTGCTCCTACAGATTTTGCCCTAAAATCACGAAAATCACTACACAGTATGTCTACACTCATGTCATCAACATGGATCAGGAAGATTTTGGCAAAACACATTTTTGCCCTATTTGTGGAGATAAGTGACCTACGGTCGCTTATCTCCCGATTAGGGAGTCTTACTGGTATATGTACCATGTACCAGGCAAAGCTCATAGAACCTATGACATCATCTTTTAGTGCATCCACTTAGTGCGGGGGTCAGCAACCCGCGGCTCTAGAGCCGCATGGGGCTCTTAAGCGCCACCCTAGTGGCTCCCTGGAGCTTTTTCAAAAATGTGTTAAGGGAAAAAGATAGGGGGAAAATATATATTATTTTGTTTTAACCCATTTAGGCCTAACCTATAGAATAGGGCTAAATCAGAAATTAGCCTACAAAACAAATATGTTGCTACATACTGTACATGTACTGTAAGCCCCTCCCAAACAGCAAAATGTGTTCCCGGCCTGAATGGGTTAATATGGTTTCTGCAGGAGGACAAACATGACACAAACATTCTTAACGCTTTCCAATGCTGTAAAAATGTGTAGAATAAATATTAAATGTAATGCTCATTATGTATTTGTAGCCTACTTAGTCATTTTGACAGTAGGCTAATATAGCTAATATAGACTTTTAATATTGTCACTGTCGGGCAGAAACCTTGTATCTCCAAGTTTCAAATTTGTATGTTTGTTTTTTCTCGCAAAGTAAAGCCATGCTTCATCATACAAGACTGACGCACAAAAGTAGTGAAAACAGCAGATCTACAAGCACACATGCTTGTAGATCGGCTGTTTTCACTAGTTTAGTTCATTTTGTAAATGATAAATACAAAACGAAGTTTTGGACATACAAGGTTTCCACCTGACAACGACGATATACAAGGCTTTTATAATTGTTTGCGGCTCCAGACAGATTTGTTTTTAGTTTCTTTGGTCCAATATGGCTCTTTCAACATTTTGGGTTGCCGACCCCTGACTTAGTGTGTCTGTGTGCATGTGTGAGAGAAAACCAGGTTGGGTTCTGAGTGCAGGCTAATGAGATAATCAATACAATACATTAACATGTGCATTAATACTTTAATTAATTAGGGCCCGTTAGACAACCATTTCCAGAGATACATTGAAATTGAAAATACACAAATATCTATTATACTGGGTACATCGTAGTATCACAATAGGCTATACAATATAAAAAAAAACTTTGAAAGCATAATGTTATTAACTCATACCCTGCCAAAAAATATGTTTCTATGATAAAAACGTCTTTAAAACGTCTTTTTCACTATGGACCTCCCTGCCAGACGTCTTCTGAACGTCTTTTTTAACTCATACAGTGCCAAACGACTTTTAGATCAACTTTCTCACTATGGACTTCCCTGCCAGACGACTTAAATCGACTTTTACTTAGAAAAAAAACAAAAAAAAATTTTTTTTTCAAAAATTTTTTTTTTCAAAAAAAATGTTTTGGACCCCATTAAATCTAGTAAACATGATTTCAATCGCGATTTTGCATGTTCCATCCCCATACAACCCCATCTTTCATACAGGATAGCCATCTTTGCTTACATAACATGTAAAACATAATGGCTATTATCTCAAGAATGCCTGAACGGATTTCCAATCTGTTTTTTTTGTTTGAAAGCTGTGAACAGCCTGCACAAACATGGTGCATGATCTGTGCATGGGCGTGCATGATCTGTGCACTATAAATTACATGGAAGTCTATGGAGAGGGCTGGCAGGGAGAACCCAAAGAAGGCATATTTAATTGGCAGTAACTGAGTTAAAAGAATAATAAAAAAATAAAAAAATTTTTTTGAAAAAACTTTTTTTGAAAAAAAAAATTTTGGACCTCCAACAGTGTACTAGGCATGATCGCGATCGCGAAATTGCATGTTTAACCCCCATACCAACCCCATCTTTCAAACATGGCAGCCATGTTTGTTTACATTTGAAGAAAACATAAGGGCTCCTTTCTCCTGAATGCCTGAACGGATTTCCAAGCGGATTTTTTTGTTTGAAAGCTGTGAAAAGCATGCACATGCATAGTGCATGATCTGTGCACGAATGTGTGCACCAGCGTGCACACTATTTTTTTAACCCTTTGTTGGCGAACCGGCAATATAAGAGGTCATCCCACTTTAAATATGGCACCGACTGAGTTAAATGTCAATCTTTTTTTTTTTGTATATTAAAGTTATTTGCTCTGTAAAATGTTTGTTTACGAAGCGTAAAAGCCAAACAGATTTAGTTTTTACATATACAGTATGTTCCAATGTTCAATGCCCAAAACACAATTAAATGGTTTATTGCAATTATTTTTGTGAATTAATCGTCAGGTGAAATGTCATGATTGTGACAGCCCTAGTTATTGGTTGATTTCACTTGTCTTTGCAGAAGTGCTTCAAGATGGCAACACTGTGCACGTGTTGCAGAAGGAGGACCAAGTCCTGGGTGTGGCAACAAAGGAAGTTGTTACTTTTGTCCCTCATTTTTATACTCTGGTCCGAAGTGGCAGGTATGAGTACTATGCCAGTGCAGGACAAAAGGCTTTACGTAAGTACTTGATTGTCTTAAGCAAATATTATTCAATCGAAAAGGTGCATCTGTGTGGCTGGTTCATGTATGGGCATCTATCCATGTATGGGCATAAAATATATTGTATGTAAATGGATACATATTATTATTAAAGGATAAAATAAAAAGTCCATATATGGTCATTCCCAGAAACAAAATCCCTTTTATGCCCATATATGGAGATTTCTGATGTCATCAATCCCAGGCCCTAACTGGTCCAAGAGCCTGTTTTACTCTGATCTACACCCTACCTTCCCGGAAAACGTTAATATTAAGTCCATATATATATATATTAATAAAGGCTTATTAAATCATTCATCATAATATAGATGCTGTTTAATAGCAATATAAAACCAACGCATCTCACAATATGTTGATAAAACCACGCAGCAGCATGGCTGGTGTTATTATGAAAACATTGAACAGGTGCGGAGTGTGCTGTCTGTGTGTGCACGCACGCACGGTGCACGCACAGCAAGAGAGGAAAATCATTAGCGCCCGCTCTCGTGCACAATTAGAATAAAAACAAATGTAATATTGTAATAAAATATATCGGAGATGCATCCTGATGAAATATCTGGCAGTGTGTGACCCCTTGTCGGTGATCAATCTTGTCGGTGATCAATCTTGTTGGCGAAAAACCACAACAGCCAATTTCAAGAAAGTCACTCGTGCAGTGTGAAATACTCTAACAATCTGATCTGATGACTTGCCGACCACACAATATCGTACAGTGTGTTCGAGCCCTAAATCTACATAAATAATTTCTCCATGGGGATCACTATAAATTCCCTTATTTAGTGTAAAAATCTGCAAATGTCACTTGTTAGTGTTAAACGTGCGTTGTTCAATCTTTCATTGTCACTTAGAATTGGATTTTTTTTTTTGTATTTCCAGGTGATTAGATAGAGGAAGGATGTCTGTGATGCTATGGCATAATTGATTAATACCATGTTTTACATTTTCCTCAGCCTACGCCCTTGCCGAATTAATTGACAACGCACTGTCGGCAACGTCAAAAAACACTGGCTCCCGGACAATCGAGATCCGTTTGGTTAGTCATGGATTAGTTGTACTTTTTCTATGGATGTTTGTTTTTATTTTAATCTCTCTTTATTTATATTTGTTTGTCACTGAAGGTTTTTAAAGTATTATTGCAGTCATAACATTGAGCGTTTTAAAAATAAATCAAAGCTATTGTTGAATGGTTACTAACTGTCAGCTGCATGTGTGCCTTGTCACGGTTCTAGTTATTTGATGAGACCATGGGGAAACATGCAGTGGTTGTCATGGACAATGGCCATGGTATGTCATCAAAGCAGCTCAGTAACTGGGCAGTGTACAGGCTGTCTAAGTTCAACAGGAAAAAAGGCAAATTTGAAAGGTTGGTTCATCCTCGGACTACACAAAGTAGGCTTACTTGATCTAAAGGCATTGCTTCATGTACTCGAAGCAATGCCGATTATATAAGTATTAGAGAAGCTATGTAATTGTTAAAAGTTAAAACTTTGTCATTAAGTTCTGCCTGTGACCTAAAGTCATTCTCTTCTGCAGTGATGAAGGATATATCCGTCCAGATCCAGTATATCGGAGTATCAACAGTGATATATCCTACTTTGGCGTGGGAGGAAAACAAGCTGTGTTCTACATTGGAGACGCTACTAGGGTAAATGCTGGACATTTATATTGATATAGGATGGCAACCAAACCAAGTCACCAAAACTAAGAGCAACAACATTGTATTGCCTACTGTACAACAAATACTAACCGACTAGTCCCCAAGTCTCCTTTCATGCTGTTAGATCACAGATTAGGACTTGACCTGAAAGGAAGAAGGAAAAAAAAGAAAGTGGAAAAAAAGCTTTAATCCATGTGTTTCTGTGTTTGTAGATGATCACCAGACCAGTAGGTTGCCCAGATGTCCATGAGCTTATTATTTCAAAAGAGCAGTTTGAGAAAAAAGAGAAGAACAACGAGGACATCTACACCGGTGTTATCAGAAACCGGAAGGCGAGTGTCTAACTTTAACCTATTAAGACCGGGAAAGCATCTGTGTCATTTTAGATTTTTTTGTTGTTGCTTAAAGGCATTGTTTTATACTTAAGCTTTTAAAAAATAGCATATACAGTATACAAGCTCATAGCGCATCACTTTCAATTTCAACACACTACAAGCTTGTAGATCTGCTATTTTGGAAAAATCTTTAAATCTTTCCATCACTGGTCACTGCAGGTTGGTGACTCGTCACACGTGAAGCAAGATGACGAGGTGTTTCTCCGTCAACTCATCGCTGAGGAGTTTGAGAAGGAGGGCTTCACAGCAGTGGTCATCACAGGAGTGCAGACAGAGCACATAACCTTGCTTAAACAGGACTTTGAAGCCTGTATGAGAGAACTAGCGTGAGTGTATTTGCCTGCACCCTCTTGACAGCATGTATCTGTTGACACTTTGACCGATTGCTTGCTACATAATGCATTGTTATTATTTTATTCTCTTTAGCCACGTGTATCACTATTACATCCATGGCCCAAATGGGAATGTAAGGGGGTTGTCCGCACCAGTTGAAGATACCCAGCCCAACATTGACATCGAGGTAATCTTTCCACTGTAGCTTACAATTGCCCAAAATAGGGATGCCAGGTTGAAGGTTGTCACTGTCAGGCAGAAACCAAAACAATTACTTTTTTCAGAAATTGAAAAAAATAAGAACCTGTGTTCCATTGAACCCAATGTAGATATTTAATTACGTCTTACTACTACGACTTTTCATCGGTTAAATATTTTATAAAACCTACAGACAGTCTTTACCACATTGTATAGCAATAGGACAGGGATATGTCCTTTAAAAACCTTGAGTACTGTATGCTGGACATGTGCCTGAACTTGGCTTTTGAAAGCCTGTACAAGCCCTGATGTACACAGTATCCAGCAGCTGTGCATCTAATGATTGTATTTGAATGTTGAATTTAATGTCTTTTCATCAGATCACCTTGCGGGAAAAACCTACCAAGTGTCCTTGCGTGATGAAACTCCGGCAGCTTGACGACGACATGCAGACTCTGTACATCAACGCTACCGCTGACACGTTTGAGTTCAAGGCCGAAGTAGAGGCTGGAGGCAAAGTTGAGGGAGTCTTGAGGTACCATCCCTTCATGTACGATAGGGAGACCTACCCCGAGGACCCCCATGCATTGATGGGTAATTAATGCTCCTTTCAGATACGGTACTGTACATGTCAAGATACTTTCAGATTATTGTCGAGAATCGCATTCCTTCAGACAAGTTAGTGTAATTAACTCATTGCATGCCAGGCCCGATAGTCCCGAGATTATTTCAATGTCTTTCCCCGCCAGGCCCGATAATCCCGAGAAGAAAAAAAAAAAATTCAAAAGATTTTTTTTTCAAAAAAAAATTTGGACCCCAAAAACTTTAGTAGGCATGATAGCAATCGCGAAATTGCATGTTTAACCCCCATAGCAACCCCATCTTTCAAACATGGCAGCCATCTTTGTTTACATTTTAGGAAAACATAATGGCTTCTATCTCATGAATGCCTGAACGGATTTCCATTCAGATTTTTTTGTTTGAAAGCTGTGAGCAATGTGCAGACACGTGGTGCATTATCTAGGCATGGGTGTGCATGATCCGTGCACTATGAATTACATGGAAGTCTATGGAGACAGAGGCAGGGGAGAGTACGAAGGTATTGTTAAATGGCGGGGAATGTGTTAAGGTGGCTTTCATATGCCTTTCTTTCATATTCAGTTTGTTTCTTTCAATTAAAAGAAATTGAATCTTAAAGGTAACCTAAATTGTTCAGTTTTTTCAATCATGCTTCTAATTTAAAATAAACTAAACTTAACAAAAAAAAAAGAAAATGAACTAAATTGGTAAACTTGGTTTCTGCTTATTTCAGCACCCATTGAAGATGATGCTGATGAGACTGACGGCCTGAATGAAGCTCGGGGAAAGCGGCCCATATTTGAGTGTTTCTGGAATGGACGACTGATTCCATACACCACAGTATCTGAGTAAAGATTTATATATTATACATTTGAACGTTTTTCTTTTTTCTTTTTTTTAAATACCTTTCCAAAAGTATTCATTGTGGAAGAAGACGTAAAACAAATCAGGCTTTTTCTCTACTTAAATAGACTCTGTATCTCAACATAGCTGAGAAAGTGGTTTATTTTCACACTATTTTCTATTGTTTTGATTCATGTTAATTCATGTATTTTCAGACATTAACTAAACCCTCAATACTTGGTAAGCTTGACCTTTGGCTCTGTACTTGGTCTGCTCATTTGTCCTTCTACACAAACCTATTTGCCAAAAATAGGGGTTTCAGGCCAATGACTCCTTAGCTGAGAGAAATAGAGATGGAGGGAACTTCAACAAATAGAAAGGGAGCACTCGTCAAAGAGTAGTTCAGCAATATACTAGTCTTGGGTGCACAAGACTAGTATAAAGGGTTCCCCCCAGCAGCAGCACACAGCATATACTGTATAAACACTTTAATAAACAATGTTGTCCTTGTTTTAAGTTGAGCAAGGACCCCCACTACATTTCATACATAGTTTACTTTTTTCTTTTGACAGCACTATAATCAGTGTTGAGTAAATGTATGTTTTAGTTTATTATAGCGGTCAAAAGGTGCACACGCATCCAAACATTGAGACGGGTGCTCGATCACATAAGATAACAGTAAACAAAAGGACACCGTCTTGATGCTCTCAAAATGAATTTAATACCAGAGAGGTCAAACAAAGCAGCGTTTCTGCCTGTGTGGCCTTCGTCAGGTATAGTGTTGTTTATTTTACACACTATTTTCTATTATGTTTGGATTAATGTTAATTTATGTATTTTCAGACATTTAACCACTATTTAAACCCTCAATACTTGGTAAGGTTGACCTTACCCTCTGTACTTGGTCTGCTCTTCTTTCCTTCTACACCAAACCTCTTCACCGAAAATACCTCACGTGAGGCATTGTGAGCTTGTAGATCGGCTATTTTTGGCTAATGTTCCCCTCAGAACAGGGATGCAATAAGGTTCAAGTGGTTAAATCTTTTTATTGTTGTGTATTTGTTGTAGGTTTGACTGGTGCGCCAAGCCCAGTAAAGGACTGACTCTACCTGCAGAATGTTACAGTCGGTTCTCGGGGGTGCTCTTCACTGACGATGCCTTCCAGGTCAGCACAAACAAGCTGACCTTCACTGACCTGGAGCAGCAGCTGAGGAGCAAGAGCACTATGTTCACCCGTATTGTCAATGGACAGGCAAGTTCCTAAAACTCAATTATCCCATTTAGACTAGTCCTATTCACGGCCGTTCAAAGTCTTTTCTTTCACGCGGAGAAGAAAAAATACAGCTGCGATGATCTGTTTTGTGTTATGGTCAACAGAAAACAGGTCGTTTTGACAAAACATCCGATCGGGGAAAAAGAAGTGGAGATACGTATGAGTTTTGCATACAAAGCAGTGAGAACCGGATGTCCGCGGAATACTATCCGCTAGCGAAATATATGGGAAATTGAGTTCTTTGCTTCCGCAGTGCGGTGGCTATCTGTTACCATGGTAACCAGCTAAGATGTAGACGTCTTAATGGGGAGTATATAGAGTTTGCTCTGTTTGATCTTATGAATTTGATACGGTACCCTATGAATAATATTGATTCTGTTAATATATATAGCAACAGCTCTAATTCAAATATGTTTTTTTTTCTTCAGAAAACTAAGGTCTAAATGGAATATTCAAAGAAATTGACATATTTAATAATTTTTCCCCTAAAAATGTGATGATAGCGGAATTAGCAGAAAAAGCTTACAATACTTTGTAAGCTATTTGCTAGTTCTGCTACTTTTGGAAAATCTTTGAAAATGTTCTATCCGATCCAATCTAAAAACGGATTGTTGAGAGAAAAGATTAAAAGTCTTAAAGGAGTAGTTCACCCAACACATGACTTATTGTCCATCAATTAACCACCCCATGAAGCCTTGAATTCATGGATATTCTTTTGTCTTTGTCACATTTCGAAGCCAATAATTTGTTGACCAGGTCATCAGTCAGTAGGAGACTCGGCAAGTGCAGATTCAGCCGGTCATCAAATTATTGGCTTAGGAATGCGACAGAAACTAAAGAATCTCCATAGTTTCAACTCAAGTTGATGGAGAATAAGTAATTTATAGGATGAACCACTCCTTTTAAGGGGCACAAACCAATAATGTCGTTGAATGACAGTGAGGAAATGGCCAGCACACAATGAATTTCCTTTGGCTTTTCACAAGGTTTTATTCACCTCTCCCGGAAAGAAACAACAGGCGGCCTTAAACCAAACAGGCCAGCATTGTGCCAAGACAACAGAAAGTGAGGTATAATAGCATATGCAATGATGTCCAAATGAATACAGGTGCCAACTGTCTTCAATTTGAAAGTGAACAATGAAGACTCAATATTATTCATAGGGTACCATACCAGGAAAGGACAGATGCCATGTGAAATACTAATGCAATTACATATACATATTCATAAAAATCACACAGAACAAACTCTATACAGTGGGAAAAAAATAAGTATTTGATACACTGCCAATTTTGCAAGTTTTCCAACTTACATTGTTTACACTTCAACTGTGATAGACAGAATAAAAAAAATCAATCGCATCAAATCACATTGTATGATTTTTAAATAATTAATTTGCATTTTAAATAAGTATTTGAGAATTCAGCAAGAATTCTGGCTCTCACAGAACTGTTAATGTTCTTTAACCGATTTAGTGCCATTCCCGAGAATACTCGTGAAAAGTACTCGAGTACCCAGAGTGCCGATCCCGAGTATACTCGCGAAAAGTAATATATTACTGTAACGGCGGTTATCCTACCGGGTACAATGGCGGAAGGTTCCGAGCCTGATTTCTGATTTCTCATCATCACGGATCCACGAGCACAAAATAGTAATCCCATAACATTGAGGCAGACGGGGAATCTCATCTTTCAAGTGGGAGGATGGCAATAGATGATCGCTAATAAAACACATGTTGAAAAGCTCCGTTCCGCCATTACACAACACCACGTGGACGACGAGCGTCATGACGTGATGACGTCAGACTGGAAGTGTTAACGCTATGGACTTCTGGCCTTCAAAATAAGAGACAGGCCGTTAACTCACTTACTGCCAATTAAAAATGCCCTCGAGTGGCATTAGTGCCAGCCCTCTCCATAGACTTCCATGTAATTTGTAGTGCACAGATCATGCACACCCATGCACAGATCATGCACCATGTTTGTGCAGGCTGTTCACAGCTTTCAAACAAAAAAAAAAGATTGGAAATCCGTTCAGGCATTCTTGAGATAATAGCCATTATGTTTTACATGTTATGTAAACAAAGATGGCTGCCCTGTATAAAGATGGGGTTGTATGGGGGTGGAACATGCAAAATCGCGATTGAAATCATGTTTACTAGATTTAATGGGGTCCAAAAAGATTTAAAAAAAAAAAAAAAAAATTTTTTTTTTTTCCTAAGTAAAAGTCGCCCAAAGTCGCTTGGCAGGGAAGCCCATAGTGAGAAAGTTGCTCTAAAAGTCGCCTGGCACTGTATGAGTTAATGGGGCCAGCGAGAGGCACTCTGGACATTTTAATCCGTTAATCTCTGGGGCACAGAATGGGTTAAGAAGCCCTCCTATTCTACACTCATGACCTGAAGTGAGCTAGAACCACAGTCTCAAAGATTGCCCCTTGTGTCCTTAGACAGCTCTGTGATCTTGCCCATCGTGGTGAAGTTGGAATCTGATTAATTGAGTGTAGTATGTAATCATACAGGAGGGCTTCTTAAAGAACTATTGTACACTCATTACCTGTATTAATTGCACCCGATTGAACTTTTTACCTGTATAAAAGACCCCTGTTCATACTCAATCAATCAGACCCCAACTTCTCCATTATGGGCAAGATCAAAGAGCTGTCTAAGGACACCAGGGGCAATCTTAGAAGACTGTGGTTCCAGCTCTCTTCAGGTCATTGACCAGGCCCTCCCGTCTAGTGCTGATTCCTCTCCTTTCTCATGTAATGATCATTGATTCCTTGCGAGGCCTGTATGAGCCAGATTTCTTGCTGGTTGGTAGGTGATCAAATACTTATTTCATGTAATAAAATACAAACTAATTATTTAAAAATCATATGTTATATTCTGGAGTATTGTTATTGTGTGTGTGTGTGTGTGTGTGTGTGTGTGTGTGTGTGTGTGTGTGTGTGTGTGTGTGTGTGTGTGTGTGTGTGTGTGTGTGTGTGTGTGTGTGTGTGTATTATTATTATATATATATATTTTTTTGTACCTACGATAAAAAATAGACCTTTCCATTCTTTGTAAGTGGGAAAACTTGCTAAATCAGCAGTGTATCAAATACTTATTTTCCAGACTGTATACTTAATACAGGCCACTACAGGGCCTACTAGGTGTCTGAAAGGTTAGTCAAACTACTGTAACAAAACAAGTAAAAAAATAAAATAAAATTACACAATGAAAATATAGGAGGGAGGTCATTGGAGACACTACAACACTATTAACCCATGCCTCTAGCGGACATCACGACTACGCAGAATTGAAATGATAAAAAAAAAAAAATATATATATATATATATAAAAGGATATTCCCAATCCTTGATTCTGTCGGAAAGGTGATGTGCGACCAGTTGACCAAAAAAAACAAACAAAAAAAAACGTTCTAATCATATTGTTTAATATTATCCACAGGAACAACGGGTTAAAATCCAGAAGGAGTTCACCCAGTGGCTTGCTAGCTGCCATGAGAGGTTAGACAAGCAAGTCAAGTTTGAAAACGTGAAGGATGTGATCTCGAGACCAGACGTGGCATCTAAAAGGAAGCAGTACCCCTGGACTTCTTTCTCCTCCATTGAATGGGATGGGAAACAATATAAAGCAGGACAATTTGTGAGCATTTTACTGCCATTCAATGACTGCACACTCTTTCCGAAATTAATTTGTAGCCCTGTCCATTTAAACCTTTCAATTCCCTTATATAGGCCAAGTCTCAGAAAACGCAGCCCATCCTCATCGGCACTATAGTGAGTTTTTTGCTCTATGGCAACTATGACACCGATGTCTATGCCACGGCAGGATACGTCAAACTGGCTCTGGTGAGGAAACAATCTTTGTAATCACTGTTATCAAATAATTGTTAAAAATTAGCTGCTTTGGATGTACAGTAAATATCGTACACTTCTTAACCGTCTCTTGGTTTACTAAGGAACCAAAAGCACTTCACGATGAACCCTGCCGGACCATACCTATAAGTAAGATGGACAGGACTGCCACCCACGCTTCCATCAAGAAAATAATTGATGGTGAACTAGCTAAGTGAGTAGAGGATTGAGTGCCAATTCAACTGTTGACTTGGTACATAGACATTACATTCTAATAACAGTATGTCCGATCTTTATTCTTTAGCTTTATTCTTTATTTCTGTATCTATGTATGCAGTTTGTGAACAACACCTCTTCACCAAACATCTTGTTGCGACTGTCAGGTCGCAGTTACTATCAAAACCTCCACCGGCTGTCAGTCTGTCTGTCAGTCACACGTCACACTTTTGCCCTACTCACATCTCTGCCACCGTTGCCCCTATCCATGCCAAACTTTGCACACGCACTCCTTGGCTGCCAAACCACAAACTCTACCCCTCATTTCTTACATGGCCCTCTTGTAGCGCCACCATGAGGCCAATTCCTGCAAAACACATATTTGGACACTGCTCCTACAGATTTTGCCCTACAATGACGCAAAGCAGTAAACAGTAACTCTAAAGTCATGTCATCAACATGGATCTGTCCCATTTCCCATATTCCCTCCTGATTGCCTACCAATGCCTTCTAAAGTTTGTGTATGTGACCTGTCGGTCCATTATCTCCCGATTAGGGAGTCTTACTGGTGAGGTCTTACTGGTGAGATATCTTACACAGGATAACGAATACAAGAACGCTCACCCCAAAACCCAGTTCAAAGGTATTCCTAAATGCAACCTCAGTGAAAGTATGCCTAAACCTACTCTTATTCCTATACTTAACCTCATTAAAACTATACCTAATGCTAATCCTAAACGTATCCAACCACAGTAAAATGAATACAAGAACGTTGGGGGTGAGCTGTCCACAAAGAAAATGTGGGCAATTGTGTTTTTGGGGCGAGCGTTCCCATTACCCTATAACTATTGCCCCATCCAAGACTGCATGAGTATTAATTAAAGTCAAGTCATACCACTTAGTGTTTCTCTCAGCCACATCTCTTCTGTCTCAAATGGTGATGAATGTTTTAATGTGGGATGAGTTTGTGATGTGTGTTTCATTGTTCCAGGCTGCCAGAGAAGCTGATTTTAAGTTGGCCTGAAAACAACGAATGGCCAAAAGATGCTGTATGTGCAGCAGGGACTCCATTAGGTACATTTGTCACAACGTAAAGTTCCAGCCTCGCCTTCCCATTATTATTTGTAGCAGATTAAAATAGCAGATCTACAAGCTCTCAACGATTGGCTATTTTGGCAAGCATTCCCCCCCAGAATAGGGATGCTGGGGGTTCAAGTGGTTAACAAAACTGCCATTTTAAGTTTTAAACATATTTTGATTATCGCGATATACTGTATATTGTTAATTGCAATTATTCTTGCCACAACCATTTTGACACGTAATTTTCATATTGTCCCATCCCTACCCACAAGCACTATAGCATTGGTGTCGGGCGGATACCTCCTGTGTCCATATCCAAACTGTTTTTTTCGTAAATCAATGCCTTACTGGATCATACTACATGTCACACAAAAGTAGCAGATCCGCAAGCTCGAAACGTGCCGTGAAGCGACATATTTGATACTTTTGAATTTGAATCCTGAAAGGTAACAGTTTTGGACATTTCCACCCGACAGAGACGATAGGTATACAGTGTACATGTTGATGGTGTTCCTATTAATGACACGGTCTGTTCCAATATCTTTTCAGGACCGATCCGTGTCGAAATTATGAACAGGAAAGAGGAGCTCATATCCAGATTTCCAACACACAGCAGCCAGCATGCAATAAAGAAACTGGAGATAGAGCTCAAAGTAGTCTGGCATGATGGTAAGATCATCTGTATTATATTATTGTCTTGTGTGTTGAATGGAATTTTGGTATCTTTCAGATTAAGATTAAGAGTATTTGAATTGGCCAGTAGCAACAGAATACAACAGAACTTCATACGCTGTTTCTATCCACCTCTTTCCACGGGAATTTACTGGAGAATGTTTTGCACCACACTGCACCACACTTCCGGTTAACAGCAGACATACAAGCTCACGTCGCGTCGCAGATGCAGCCGTTGTGAGCTTGTAGATCGCACTCGGCTGCGGCGCCGGAAGCTCCGTCCAATTTCTGCGCAATGCACGATGGGATGTTGGAAACTTGTGGATAAAATGAAGCATGGATTGGCACATACACATATTCACAGTGAAGGCAGTTGAGAACATCAAGGAAACACCATTTTACCACCCCAAACATTGCTTTGCGTGCCATCAAACATATAATTTTGCGAATGTCTGTCTGTCTGTCTGTCTGTCTGTCTGTCTGTCTGAGTGTCTGAGTGAGTGTCTGTCTGTCACAGCGTTTCTCCTCAGTGGCTGGAGCAATTGATCTGAAATCGCATCACCAATAGCATATGAACACACCTGACATAACTGTGAAGCCCGTTTGTCACTTTCACAAATCATATGCTGTATATTAGCATTTTTATGGTGTATCTATATCTATTTAGCCTACAGTACCTTTTGTGACCACACATGTTAAGGGAGGGGCGCTGTTGTTCAGGCCATGCACAAGCACACACAAACCCACACACACACACACGGGGGGGGGGGGGGGGGGGAGTGTGTGTGTGTGTGTGCGGGCGGGCGGGCGGGCGGGGGGGGGGGGTTCTGGCCCTGTTACAGATGTTGTCCAAAAATCATGCAGATCGGTACACAGTATCTCTGTAGCCGTTAAATGGAACGGGCATTTCTTACATTGATGCTCCTACATATTAGCATGCAAGCACCAGTTAAAGTTACTTTCCATCCCTCATATACTGTGTGCACAGTGCACATCCCATAACCCACACACTGCACATCATTTCGGAGCTCATATCTTTGAACGGGTAAGGGCTAGTGTTATTAATTTATGATTTTCTTCTTACACTGACTTCTATCCCTGTCAAGGACAAGGGTAGACTGATGCAAGGTTGGGGGGGGGTTCTGCTTTCACAACGTTTCACAAGTCACATATTGGGACAAAATACATTTCTTGTCCTGCGATTATAATTATTTTGGCTTTAATCCCTGAGATCGTGCCAAACATCATGTCTCACCTCGACACAGGATACGAATTCTGACCTGATGTTCAAGATTCAATTTATTCCCAGAGCCATTTGCTCAATGGTAATAATGCAAGAAACCTGGTTCAAATCCGGCATAGAAGAGGACAATGTTAGTGTATTTGTTTGAATTACTATACCATATATTAATTTGTCATGACTTTTCTTCATATGCAGGTCCTGAGGGTGATCAAGAACTAATTTGCCACACGGCAAAGCATGCAGCAGCGTGGAATTACTGGTTTAAAGCCATGGGTACTACTCTACTTAATTCTCATTTAACTTCTTTAACTTGAATGTCCTGTTTTTTATATGGTCATTAGTCTCGTGACTGTTGCCTACAAGGATTTTCAGATGCTTCCATCATACAGTCTGGAGCAACGCAAGCTCTGAAACTGATTGGAGGATAAAGCGGATGTGACGCCTCCTCCTTGCGCAAATTTGTCCTAATGTAAATATAAAATGGAAGCATATGCTATGCTTCAATTGTCAATTTATACTAGGACAAATTTGCTTATTAGAAATGGAAATTCTAAAATAAAATGTAAAGATTACTGAACAGAAATGACGAACGAATGGCGACTTCAATTCTCAGATTTCTGGAGTTTTAGTTCCAGACTTTATAGCATTCGGAGATTGTGGAATAGCTACACGAGGTCATCAAAACATCTCACCATGTCTCCATGTTGGTGCAGAGAATCTGGACAAGCTGGGGAAGCATACCCTCTACCTCACAACCCTGCTCAGCGACAGCAACTCCAACACCTTTGGAGGAAAACAACTTCCCAGATACTCACTTCCATTCACTATCACAGGTAATGACAACATGCATAACTGCTGAACAGGCCAATGTTGTTCCCTATGTAACTGGTTTTCGAACGTTTTTTGTGTCAAGGACCCCCAAAATTATATACTGTATATTTGGCCACGGTCCCCTATTTGAAAATGTTTTGTGCTAGGGACATTATGATAATTATTATAACATTATGAGATAAAAAAAAGAATAACTAGATCTCAGATGTACAAGCTTTCTGAGTCCAAAAGCTGAATGAATCCATAAAATAAATCATGTCTAATAATCAGCTGACAAATGACATAACTTAGAAGTGTATTTAAAAGAAGAAGAAACTATAATGGCCAGAGCTTCTGAATAGATGTTTATTTCCACGTCTTTTCAAATGAAAGGCAAAGACGGACAGATCTCTATAACTCTATAAACATATTCCCAAGGGTTGTCCCTCCAGTGTTATGATGATGTAATACACCTGTAATGTGAAACTATTTGTAGCTCATCCTGGGAGAGGAGAGTCTGTAAGAGTCAAATCATGGGACAATTATGAGGTAGCTTCCCCATCAGTGCTCCGTGTTTGTGTTGGCAGTACAGACTATGTTGGACTGAGCGAGTTCAGTCAGGACAAAGAATATACAGCATGATGCACACACTATACTAAAGGATCCTTATATGCCTTAATACATTATATTTGCCCCTGTAACAAAAATTTGAAATGAAAAACATCTTAAATTTTGTATTTATTTTGGAAATAGTTCATCAGGGATACGCACTCCCGTCGCAAGTTGATGTCATTTGTCCATCCATATGTGGTCCAACATGGACAAACATGGATCCCAACCCACTGTTTGGGTAACCGTGGTCTACAGAATAATAGGGTTATGTTATGAATGAGCTAATCACGATACATTCACACGTTGTTGTCACCTTTTCCTCTGTTCTCCCCCAAGAGGCCAACGCTGAAAGGTTTGTGGTGACTCCACTGACTGCCCCTCTCAAGGTGGGGATGCCCTTTCACCTTCCCCTGGAGATCATGGATAAGTTTGGCAACCCAGCACTGCCCCCTCCTGGTCTCAAACCTTTGCTGGAATGCAGGTGGGTTTTTGGAGCAGTGCTAACTGCTTCCAGTATTTGATGTTCTGTGTTCTCATGTCCCTATGCAGTTCCAACAGCTGTAATACCTTTATGTGATGCTGGTGAGCATACACTACACACACACACACACACACACACACACACACACACACACACACACACACACACACACACTAGCTTAACTCATTTGCTGCTATGGCCGAGGAGCCCGAAAAAATCTCGCTGTACGGCCCTGCCATGCCCGAGGAACCCGAGAATTTCCCGGTTTTGAAAAAAAAAAAAAAAATGTAGTAGGCATGATAGCAATCGCGAAATTGTATGTTTAACCCCCATAGCAACCCCATCTTTCAAACATGGCAGCCATCTTTGTTTACATTTTAGGAAAACATAATGGCTGCTATCTCATGAATGCCTGAACGGATTTCCATTCGGATTTTTTTGTTTGAAAGCTGTGAGCAATGTGGACACACGTGGTTCATTATCTAGGCATGGGTGTGCATGATCCGTGCACTATGAATTACATGGAAGTCTATGGAGACAGGGGCATATGAGAGTACGAAGGTATTGTTAAATGGCAGGGAATGTGTTAATGAAATGAACTGCTCCACTTCAAACTGTTTGATATCTTCACTTTTCCGTGCCTTTTGGGGAGGTAACAGTTTATTCAACAACAAGCAGCCTAATAATCCTAGTTTAGCTCTTAATTGCCATGAGAAAACATAAACAACCTTTACTTTGCCAAAGAAAGTGTCAAAATAATATATGAATTAAGAAGAAAATGGGGAAAGTATGTGTTAAACAGAACTTTGACACATTGCGTCGTTATCTACATGTTATTTTGCTGAAACAAATTGCAGCACTCTTTTGCAGTCACAATTTAAAATGTGTTTAAAGGTTATGTGCAGTAGGGATGGGACGATATGAACATTTCATATCACGATTATTGTGACAAAAGAAAGCGCGATTTACGATATTATTGCGATAATCAAAATCCATTATCCTGGTGCGGAACATTTGCCACAAAATGGATCTACAAGCTCAAAACGATTTTTTTGGCAAAGACATTTGATAGTAGAAAGAGACCTTTTACCAATTATAGATGTGGTACCGGATATGCAGCATGGCAAGTAAAAGGTGAATTGATCCCAGTGCATGATGGAGGACGGTATCACGATAAATTAAATCTCCACGATACGATTATCGCGAGTGCTTTTTACCATGATAAAACGATAATATCACTAATAGTCCCATCCCTAATGTGCAGTAGTTCTAGAGGTCTACTCTCTTTGGGGCTTTTATGCCTTTTATTGATAGTAGACTGACAGGAAATGGGGGGGAGAGATGGGGAGTGACACGCAGCAAAGGTCATCGGTATTCCAACCCACGACACGCTGTTAGGCTGGCATTGCAGCCTAGGAGTTCTTCTGTCGTTGGTCATCTCTCACTGACCGAGCTCTGGTCTGACATAACACACAACCTCACCCCCATTGCAGCTGCCTCCCCCTCCCTCTCTCTGTCTCCCTCCCTCTCTCTCTCTCTCCCTCCACTCCCTCTCTATGTAAGTAAGCCTTTGTGAACCCCCCGGGGCCCATTATAATTGCCCTCTATAAGCCCTGGGGGCTGGGGCCCATGAACATGACTTTAGTATGTCGCAGGGACTTACCCCAATCCAACCCTTGATGCTGAGTGCTAAGCAGGGAAGCATTGGGTAGCATTTTATGTCTTTGATATGACCCGGCCGGGGATGGAACCCCGACCTCCCAGTCTCAGGGCGGACACTCTTAAAGGGGAAGACCACCCATTTTCAATATTGAACTATGTCATTAATATACCTTAGAGGAGTTGTGTGGAAATAGAAAAAAAGTTCCCCCCCTTCTGTGTTGCCTAGAACTGGAGGATTGATTTTGGGGTTTCTATTGTAAAGTACAACTTGATGACATCACACATTGTACTTTACAATACAAACCCCAAAATCAATCCTCCAGTTCTAGGCAACACAGAATGGGGGGAACCTTTTTTCTATTTCCACACAACTCCTCTAAGGTATATTAATGACATATTTCAATATTGAAAATTGGTGGTCTTCCCCTTTAACCACGAGGCCACTGAACTGGCTCCATCCCTATATCCCTCTCTCAGGCTCTGGTCTCACAACAGAAACGGTTGTCGATATTTGGAATCCGGACACACAGACAAACGAGCACAGCCACAGTACAAAGTGAACCAAATGGACCCTTACAGGGGCATTTGTTTCCATTTGTACATTCCTGTAAGGGTCTCTTTGGAACCCCCTCAAGGACTCCTGAGGGTCGCTAGATTGATTTGTTTTTATTACACACTGGTATGATCCGAAAGGTACTTGTCAGATGTTCATAATATGCCAGATGTGCTGTGTACAGCAACATTAACTACTTTATTCTTTTTTTACTTTGTTTCAGTGGCGACGTGGAAATCAGTTACCGGGGAACGACTACCAGTGGGACCAGTTTCACCATCACAGACGTCAAAGCAAAGGGCAAAGTGCACTACCATTGTGAGGTCAGTGAGTAGAACTAAAGTAAAACATTTCTACTTCTGTGCATTCCCTTTGTTTCAAAGCAGTGGTTCTCAAAGTCCATGGACCCACAATGGTTCTTAAAGGCCACTACACACTAGGGATGGGACAATAATCGTTATTATTGTTTATCGTGATAAAAAACTCACACAATAATCGTATTGTGGAGATTTAAATTTAGCGTGAAATTATCCTCCGTCAGGCACTGGGATCAATTCATTTTTTATTTGCCGAGCTGCATATCCGGTATAATTTAACCCATTTTGGGTGGGAACTGGGAACCCCTTTTGATCTTTTTACCTTTAAGGACGTATATAGCACAGTATATAGCAGCATAATGTTTTTGTAATTTTTTTTACAAAGAAAACTTGATTTCAGAAGGTCATGATTTAAGTAATGTAATGCTATTCCCGACGAAACCGAAAGAACACCGCTGTACGGCCCTGCTGCGCCCGAGGAACCCGAAGATTTAACTCATTTAGTGCTGATCGCGCGTATACTAGCGAAATATTAAACGCGCTCCAGAGTGCTGATCGCGTGTGAACTCGCGAAATATACTGTATATACAGTAAAGCTGGCAGGGCTTACCTTCGGTCCCGGGGAGCACATCTGGCATGGGTGAAGTCCGCGATTGGTTTCTGGATCGGCCCCTCGGAGAACTGTTTCCGGCCGCATTTCCGGTTTTCGACCGGATCAGGTTTCCGTATCCGGTCGGAGGCATGACCAAAACCATATCGCAGCTTCCATTAGCTTTCATGTATACAGTAGCAGATACTGCTCGGCGATGGAAATGTCTTTTTTCAATCTGATTTTTTTATTTGGAAGCTGTGATCGGGTCTACACACGCCTGGTACATGATCCGTGCACAGATCGTGCGCGCAAATCGCCCACGTGCCCACGCGGGACCATAGCTTAGCTTCCATTCGCTTTCATGTAAACAGTAGCAGATACTGCTCAGTGACAGAAAGGTCTTTTTTCGATGGGATTTTTTTATTTGAAAGCTGATCGGGTCTACACACGCCTGGTACATGATCCGTGCACAGATCGTGCGCGCACATCGCGCACGTGCCCACGTTAAAAGGTAAGGACGGCATGGCAATTGATGAGTTCAGCGATGTTTTAAATGACAGTAAATGAGTTAAAAGCTTTAACTCTATATACATCGGACGTAATATTCATATCTTGCTAAAGTAAAGCATGACCACACATTCTCCAGGTGCCCTATATGTGGTTTATCGCGCGACGGTGCAGGGTTTTACGGATTACTGCAGGTTTTATTTTGACTGCCTGTTATTGAGTTAAGGGGACTGTCCATGGAGTCTATTAGGCAGTAAAGCCCTGTCGTTCAGTTCCCCAGCAGCCCTCATAGCATAGAGTGGAGCCCATAAGCCTATTTCTACTTATTGTTTTGTTGTGGTCAAGTTTTTTTAGTTTTTCTTTTTTAATCAGTTATAAGTTATCATTGTACATCCATGCCTTGGTTGTCCCACAAAGCCGCTAAACAGATGTTAATGCTGTTATGTTTTGCCAAGTTCCGAAAAAGACACGCTGTTATTGGCCAGTACAGTCACTTTGATTGGTTGTGTTGAATACTCACCCCAAAACACAATTTACGAGACTGTGACCACTTGCCGTGGTTACAAACTAGGGATGTTCCTAGCGACTAATTTCACTGACGTGTACACAGCAATTTTGTAAACGAATATTCGACTATTCGAAAATGTATTGTTTTTCTTTTTTTTAATTGTAATTTCACACAGAAAATAGCCAAAACTGAGCACTTCGATCTATTAGGGCAAACCTCGTTTGAAAAAAGTATAAAGAGTATATAAAAGCCTTTTAAAATGTTATATGATATTGAAATCTTGCTCTAATTAATCAATTACGTCATTGCGCGAATCTAGGCCAGATCAATAATTAGTGCATCAGTCTCAGCTTGGTCACTACAACAGCTGATGTCTGTCTGACTGGAGTTGCTATACTAACTGAGCAACAGCTCTGTTCTCTTCAAAGTTAGCTACATAATGGTATTCATTCTCAGCCAATGTATGATTAAGCATTCTCCTTGGCTTGTTCTCACCTCAAAATATGGATTAATTCATGGACCGGATCACAGATGCAGCGTGCAGGCTATCCTACTCGAGGTAACGAGTGATTCACATCCAGTATCTTTAAGATACACGTCGCTTAATTGCCATTAATTTACTCGCGCAGCGGACAGCCTGCTTGGTGTGTGGCTGCGTGCAGTGCCATGCACACTCACTGCAGGTCAGCGCGGCCACCACTGACCACAGCGCGCAACAGTCAGACTGTGACACAGACAGTCATGCTCCGCAAATCAACCAAGGGAATGCTTAATTTGCTTGTTAAAAAGTAACATTTTATTAACTCATCTGCTGCCATTTAACAATACCTTCGTACTCTAATTATGCCAAACTGTCTCCATAGACTTCCATGTAATTCATAGTGCACGGATCATGCACACCCATGCCTAGATAATGCACCACGTGTGTCCACATTGCTCACAGCTTTCAAACAAAAAAATCCGAATGGAAATCCGTTCAGGCATTCATGAGATAGCAGCCATTATGTTTTCCTAAAATGTAAACAAAGATGGCTGCCATGTTTGAAAGATGGGGTTGCTATGGGGGTTAAACATGCAATTTCGCGATCGCTATCATGCCTACTACCGTATTTTCCGGACTATAAGGCGCACTTAAAAGCCTTTAATTTTCTCAAAAAACTACAGTGCGCCTTATAGTCCAGTGCGCCTTATATATGGATCATTCATTGACATTGACATTCCCTTTAGCACAGCTCCATCTGTTGGATGCATAACGCAACGGTAGCGTCTATTATGTGCACCTTATAGTCAGGTGCGCCTTATATATGAAAACAGTTTGAAAATAGACCATTCATTGACAGTGCGCCTTATAGTCAGGTGCGCCTTATAGTCCAGAAAATACTGTAAATGTTTTGGAGTCAAAAAAATTTTTTTGAAAAATGTTTTCTTTTTCTTTTCTTTTTTTTTTTTTTTTTCAAAAATTCTCGGGTTCCTCGGGCGTGGCAGGGTGGTACATCGCGAAATTCTCGGGTTCCTCAGGTTTGGCAGCATATGAGTTAAGACAAGACAGTAATATGGGCGCAGAATTTAGGCCCTGGTCAGGTCCCATCGGGCTTGCAGGACTAGTTCAAACCCATGTTTAATGCACAAAAAAAACAAAAAAAAACACAAATCTATAAAAAGCCATTGGCCGTTTCTCTGGTTAAATATAGTTTGAATAATAAATAAGTGATGTATTATTTTTGCAGACCCAACATGAGCTGAAAGTGACCGTACCTGGCCTCAGTGTGGACTCTCAGACGGTCAAGATCAGTCTACTTCCTGGTAAGATTGCATCCTCATTAATTTGGAACAATTAATCTGCTCCCAACCACTCTTAT
The DNA here is from genome assembly GCF_963921795.1 of Nannobrachium achirus. Lineage (NCBI taxonomy): Eukaryota > Metazoa > Chordata > Actinopteri > Myctophiformes > Myctophidae > Nannobrachium > Nannobrachium achirus. Next base: position 40,893,227 of record NC_137828.1, read on the forward strand.
AACACCACAATGACAGATGTAGTGACAGCACTTTTACAATCTACAGAGCTTAGAGAGAGCGAGAGATGAAGCAGGGACCCCCCCCCCACCAAAACTGTGTTTTTCATTTATTTCATAGACTTGTTTGACAGCACTGTCATCAGTTTTCATGCTTTATTGGTTGTTTGTTTATTCACACATGATTTTTTCTATTGGTGTTGGATTCATGTTAACACTTATGTTGCAATGATTTTTTCTCTTCAATGTCTCGCGTTGCCATGATGTGAAAAAAAATCGGAAATCGATCGACTCACGCTCACCGCGACTCAAAAAGTACGAGTCGAAAAGTCGAAAAATATATATATTTTTTTATTTTTCAAAAGTTTTCCCCCCCAAAAAGGTTTTAATCGTTCAAAAACGTCATAAGCGTTAATGTTTTCCATATGTGAGAGGACCGTGTGTGTGTGTGTGTGTGTGTGTGTGTGTGTGTGTGTGTGTGTGTGTGTGTGTGTCAGTGTGTGTGTGTGTGTGTGTGTGTGTGTGTGTGTGTCGGAGACGAGCGCATGCCTGCATGTGTTGTGCATTCGCATGCATGCGGCGCTAGTCAGGTCCGCGGACTACTGGTTGAGAAACACTGCTGGAACGGGCTGATGTGCGCGTCATAGCAGTGCGCGCTGACTTGCCTGACTGTATCAACTCTATGGACTGGATGCTTTTGTTTAGCCTGAGCGCCCCCACTACGTTCCATGGACTTTGTAACTCTGCTTCTAGTCTCTAAAGAACAGACTCCATGCTAACGCAAGGAAGTGCAATTATTTATTATAATTATTATTAGGGCTTTGATGCAAGTTCCGATGGGTGCAGCTGCATACGTTGTGTTCCTTAAAGTAATGCGCCGTTGTGCTCTCCTCTCAGCTGCTGCTTAGCGAGAAAAAAAAAGTGAAAAAAGTCGATCGACGCGTCGATTTTCGGCCGCGACGCGTCGATTCGCCAATAATGCGTCGATTAACATCCCTAGTTACCATAGACTTCCATGTAATTGCAATTGTGTAAAAAGTGCACGCCCCTGCCTAGATGATGCACCACGTGTGTAGATGCTGTTCACAGCTTTCAAACAAAAAAATCCGCTTGGAAATCCGTTCAGGCATTCATGATTTATCAGCCATTATGTTTTCTTCAGATGTAAACAAACATGGCTGCCATGTTTGAAAGAATGAGTTGGTATGGGGGTTAAACATGCAATTTCGCGATCGCGATCATGCCTAATACATTTCTGGAGGTCCAAAAAAATTTTTTGAAAAAAAAAAAAAAAAATGTTTTTTTCCAAAAACGGCCCAAACTCGGGAAACTCGGGGTTGGCACAGCGGTAGTACCAATACAAACTCGGGAAACTCTGGGTTGGCACCATATGTGTTAATGCAGTGTTTCTCAAATGGGGGTACGTGTACCCCTAGGGGTACGCGGAGGTACTGCAGGGGGTACTCAGAAATTGCCCCCCAACAAGAGAAAAATAGTTTAAATCATGCTAATATTGTTCATAGTTAAATAATTTACTACAATTGAATTAGGAGGGGGAAAAAACATGTACTGTTGTGTTTAATGATGACAAATGGAGAAACTTGATATGAGCCTGAGTTGCTAACCCAAAGTACATGGTACACAGGCAACTGTGTTTTAAAGTTGTTTGAATGTATTAAGGTTATTGATATGAAAACCGCTTTAAATTCTTTCACTCCATTCCTTATTTGTGATTTTATATTCTTGAAATAGCATCATATACCACTATTTATTTATATTTTAATTAAAGTTTTATAAGCAAAATGTTGTTGTCGGGTAAAGGGGGTACTTGGATTCAGAAATCAGGGAAAGGGGGTACTCAAGCCAAAAAAGATTGAGAAACACTGTGTTAATGTGTACCGGTATTTTCAGACATTTAACAACTTAAACCCTCAACACTAACTTTTCCTTGCACTACAATTATTTAACCTAGCCAAGCATTAAAATATTCAATGTCTTCCATTGCCAAAATCTCACCTTTTAATGTGCACGATGTGCATGGGTCATTCACAGATAATGCACGGATTGGAAATCCATTCAGGCATTCAAAAGATAGGCTATAGTGTTTTCTTCAAATGTAAACAAACATGGCTGCCATGGGCTGTTCTGGGAGTCAAACATGCATTTCGCAATCGATAGGGAGAGTAGGGAGGGCAAAAAAAAAAAAAACGGCCAGCTCGGGAAACTCGGGTTTGGCAACAAGTGTGTTAAGGGGCCTTTAGAGAGGAGGTAGAACAAAGTGCCAGATGTTTTCCATGTTGAATCTCGTGTAGCCAGTCAACTATTCCACAATCTTCGAATGCTATATAGCGTCTGTAACTACAACCAGGAAGCTGTCATCTGTTTGTCATTTCCGTTCAAAAAATATATCTTTACATTTAATATTTTTGTCATTTCTGCTAAGTAGCAAGCTATATAGTATGCTTATAGAGGATTTTGATTTATATTCGGATAAATTTGTGCGACTGTAAAGACAAATGGAAGCGGGGAGGAGGCATCACATCCGCTTTATCCCCAGATCATTTTCAAATCTTCCGTTGCTCCAGACTGTATGACGGAAGGATTTGAAAATTGTGGGAGGCAACGGTCTGGCGAATGGCGGGAACAGTCTCGCAAACGAACTAAACTAAATATAATAGGATTACAGTCTTAAACTGTCATATCTTTGTCCTATATGCATTAACCACACAAACCCTAATGTTGTGTGTAAAGGGGTAAATAAAGAGAGGACAGGTATTGGACCCCTGTGTTTAATATCCCCAACAACTCATTCAGTCTGTAGAAGTATCACTGGTTCCTGAGCTGTCTTGTTAATATTTTGCAGGTAATCCACATGCTATCTACGTGAAAGGAAAGGACAACCTAATAACCGTAGAGAATGGAAACCCTATCAGCTTCGATGTTGAGATCCACGACGAAGCTGGAAACATCACGGCTCACCCCAAGCTGATCGTTTGTTGCGAGGTATGTACTTTGTACAGTTTGTATGATTATCACTGAAAGTTGGTTGCCAGGCTTATACAGTTTCTGTGGTTGTCATGGAGATACAATCATCCTGTTTCATTTCAATGACTCCCATAACTCTTGAGAGTATACAAATGGGACCAAGTGTCACATTTGTACACTGTCGGCGTCCAACGGACCTAGGACCGAACAATGAGGAATACCGGTACTCGGTTACTTAAAGGGACTACATCATCAATTTTCCTATTTTTTTTTTTTTTTTTTTTTTGTGTCCCACCAGCTATCTATCCTCACAAACACCTATTTCTGACCTTTGTGTCTTTCTCAGTTTATGGACAGATCTATGTAAGCAGTTCTCAGAACGGGCTGTCAGATTTTCTCCCTCTGGTGACATCAACAGAGGGACCTACTTCTGTGCTGTGTGCTGTGCTGAGTGGGGGTTGGGGAGGGGTGGGCAGGCCTGAGCAGGAGCTGGGAGAGGGTTGGGGAGGGAGGTGGGCAGGCCTGAGCAGGAGGCGGGGAGGAGCTGGGATGAGGGTGGAGCTCAATAGTGCAGTTCTCCCACTCAGGACAAGGTGGTGCTGCAGCTGAAAATGCTCTGAAAGCCAGAAATGACAGGGGCGCTCTGTATTCAGGATGTGGTAATTTAGCCTCAAACCTTTTGAAAAACATTTTTGGGACAATATGATATTAATTATTTTTAAATCTCTGGTGTAGAACCTTTAAATTAGCTACCATTGCGACCGTGCTAACAACACTTAACTCACTGACTGCTGCGACTCTTAGTTGCCTGCCACGCTATTTAATGAATTTCTTACCTTTTAATGTGCTCGCATGGTGTCAATCGGACGGTCGTCTAAACTGCAGTAATCTGTGAGCCGTGAAACAAAATACGGAGCTTCAGATGTCCTACTAGGCCAGAGCTACAAGCTACTAAATTAGCACAACATGATAGGGTGTGGACTGACAGGGAAATGAATCAGAGAAAATGGCTGTTTCTTCCATGGCTTAACATTGGATTGAAGACCCACAGTGGGTCTTCGTCATGCCTGACGAAGACCCACTATGGGTTGAAATGTTGCCTAATAAAATTCCCCCTGGGAGCTTAAGACGGTGTGTGGGCCTCCTCCTTTATCTCTCAGTATGTATTTTTGCTCAGCACCCAGAAGGTTTTTTGTAAGATGTGCGTTCACACTTGACTTTTAACTTTGTAGTGAACAGCGAATCGGTTTCCTGCTTCTGGCCTAACCCGGAAGTAAACAAACTGGGCACTACTGGGCCTGCGGATCAGCGATCTTTTTTTTGTGATTATTTTCAATTAAATGATATAAAACAATGAACTAGTCAAACTCGCCACTGGAGCTTTGGATAGCCTTTATAACTCGTGAAACTCGTCACCTGGCAGTGGGTGAGTTACAAATGCGGTCATCGTAGGATTTGCTGCATGAGTGATATCTAGGCATCTTGCATGCACATTTCACAGCATGTTAACTAATAAAAAACATTGGATCCAACTCAACAGATAACGTCCCACTCGAAAAGTTATAAAGGAGAGGCTTTTTTGGTGAGTCAGTTCTTAGTATTTAGGTCATCTGGGTTGAGCAAGAGTGTTTGTCATAGAATGTTAGTGGCCAGTTGCCATCCTCCATGTTTACCATCTCTTAGACAACCCACAAGTTGGAACCATTACAAATATAATTTGCAGAGGTTGAAGAATGATAGAAAATAAAGAGGCCTTTCACTCCAAAGAGGCAATGATCTAATGAAATCGGTGGCTTATCAGGCTATACCAGAACTTTTGCTGCCAACGAGGGCAGAAAAAAAGAACCTTCCAGCTAGTTATTCTAATTATTTTGCAGGAAGGATTCTGGCACTGTAATGAAAATGTTGCTATACTGTATGTTTATAATCGTTGTGTCTTATTAGGTCTTCCAACAAGGTAATTCAGGGGTGCCCACACTTTTTTGACCTTTTAAAATTACCAGCCCAACATGATCTACCCACCCAAAAAAGATTTACCTGAGGGGGCTTTGGAATAGTAGCACTGGCGTTACATGTAAGACAAACACACTTGGAATGGGAAATAGTGGGGTAAAAGTTCTTCCCATTCTGTATGGAAGTTTTTTAAGGTGCATGTCATGTGGTCTACATGCACAGCCATTGTGATTTACTGGTAGATCATAATCTACCATTTGTGCAAACTTGATAGTAACTTCATCGTAGAGTGTAGAAGCTTCGGGACTTGGTTTTCATCTTTTTCAAAAGGCTATTTCTTCTCTGTACTGTGTCAGATGATTTACTTGTTTTCCCCTTTGGTGTTCTAGGTGCAGCAGCTCCCACCGGTGGCCGTTGACTGCAGTAGCACGGGAGCCGGTCACATATCCACACAGCCTATAAAGCTGACTAACATGAAAAGAGAACGAAGGAATCTAAAAGCAAAATTTTATGTGCCCGTATGTATTTTTTAATTTTTTATCTGCCTTGTTTTCAGTTTGCCAAGACTGAAACTTTCATGTATTCAAGTTCTCAGCCGCCACGATTTCATTCATTTGGATTCCATAGAAGCCAGAATGTCATCTATGAAAGCATGTTGCACAGCAAAAATAACCTGAGAAAATACAAGCTCTCAATGCGCCTTCGAAGGATTGAGAACTTTTAGAGCTGCAATTTTCGGTTATTTTAAGATTGGAGCATTTTTAGCAATTAGTCAAACTAGCAAAATGTTCTGGTCTCGGATTCATATAGGCAAAGGTTAATGCCTCAGTCTGTGATTTCTTCACATTGTTGGCAATATGTTGAAAGGCAGTGTTAATCGTTTAGGAATCAGCGCTAATGTGGATGGGGGAGGCTCCTTTCATATTGTTTCACAAATCGAACATTATGACTTAGTCATACAAATATTTTCAATTGTGAGAGAATTTCGCTTTAATCCATGAACTTTGGACCTGATCTATGTCTCACCGTCTACCTTCTTTCCTCTCTTCCTCCTTTGCTGCCATTCAGAGTCAGAAGAGCATAGCGGCTGTCATGAGGGAGGTCACGGTCGTCCCCAGCAGCCGGGTGTCCCAGGTGCAGATCTGCAGCCAGGAGGGCGAGGATGAGATGGCGCTCAAGAACAAGGAGAAGATAGAATGGGTTGCGGGCGACACGCTCGAGAACCTGTTCTACAGACTGTACGACGAGGGTGGCAAAGAGGTGCCACTCTCCGAGGAGCATGCTGCACTGATCAAGGTGTGTGTGGCACAGGGGTGTTATGGAGGGGAAAGGAACTGGTTCGAATAACGTGAAAAAAGTAGGGGTGGGCAATATAATCGATATGGCAATACATCGCGATAGTTTATTTGCCAATACTTTATCGATACTTCAGGCCGTAGTCTCGCGATACTTTGAGGAAAATAAAATATGTTCCCATGCATAGGAACCTATGGTAGAAGTCTGGTCCTGACACTCCGCTGCCATTAGATGTCGCTGTACAGCTACTTCCCCTTCCCACGGTTTCAGTGAGTGAGGTCTCTCGAGAAAATTGTTGCAAATGATGAAAAAAACAACTGTAGAGCAGCGCCTTCAGCTTTTAAAGTGATATATCGCAATAGTATTGTATCGCAAAGATTCGCAATTCATCGTGATACTATTGCATCGTGACCCAAGTATCGTGATACGTATTGCATCGGGGGATCCTTGCCAATATCCACCCCTAGAAAAAAGTAATATTAGTATGAATATCTTGGGAACATTGTGTGACTTTCGTCAATCGGGTCCAATATTGTGTTCATTGACCATGGGGCTAAAGACTGGTTCAGAAGCTGTGTTCACGATCGCTTTTTCATTGGAAATGATAGACTCCAACTTGCTTCCGGTCCCCTAAAAAAGGCAGCCACCTACTTCATGCAGATACGGGAAGTAAACCGGAGATGCCATGTCTTTCTTTCTCAGGTTAACTGGAGCGCTGACGTAAGCCTGGAGGACCTGGCTCAGGGCAAGCTGCCCTTTGTCCAGGTGCCGACGATGGTGCAGGACCAGCACTTTTACCAGGTGTCTTACCAAGGTGCCAGTGGCTCTGTAGACACCAGCTTCATTGTAGTGTAAGCAGAACTCTCCCATTACTATTCAGTGTTTAAAATCCTTCCACCCAAATTACATCTGCTGTGCTGCTGAAGTTCACATTTTATGCACTGCTTCTGTTTTCTTCCCCTCATCCAGCCCTCGTCCAGATGCACCAACCAAGCTGAAAGCTAAGCTAGGTTATGTTATTACTGTGAGGATTGGTGACATCCTACCTGGATATATCTGTGAGTTTTAGCACAGGCCTCAGAACAACAGAACCAGGGTTTCCTGCAGGAAAAAGTCTTGACCAGGGGGGGAACTCATCGAAATGTTTTGATAATTAATTAATTAATTCGAGTAATTAATTCACTTAATTTTTTATATTAATTCTTATTTTTGCCCTATAAAAACACATCAATGTGCCCATGATGACGGAAAACACAACTAAATTAATTCCCTTATTTTATACTAATTCTTATTTTTGCCCTCAACATAAAAGGAGAGGTTGACTCTTGTCTCTTGGCCAGGTGCTACAGATTTTAGGCCAGGGGGCCCCCCTGGCCAATAAAGTGCTGCAGGAAACCCTGACAGAATAATGCTATGAATACCATAACCCATTAAGACCTGAGCACACCCCCGGACTCTCTGTGTGTGTGTGTGTGTGTGTGTGTGTGTGTGTGTGTGTGTGTGTGTGTGTGTGTGTGTGTGTGTGTGTGTGTGTGTGTGTGTGTGTGTGTGTGTGTGTGTGTGTGTGTGTGTGTGTGTGTGTGTGTGTGTGTGTGTGTGTAGATTGATTAGATGGCTTTCCACGTTTTAATGGTTTAAGGATTACACTGCCACGCATTGGTGTGTGGCAGTGTTTTTTGTACATTTCATACAATGCATGCATCACACCAATTATATATATTATATATATTTATATATACCTTCCAGTATTAGAACTCCACGACAAGTACGGAAATGCAACGGACCAGCTGACCTCCACCTGCATAGATCAGCTCACTGTCAATGCTGAGGGTTTGGATAAATCAAAGCTTGGCCTCACATGGAAGGTATGAAAGATGATCATTTTGAAGTGTAATCACATGTCAGGAATATTCCCGTTGATTAGTATTATACTTGTTACATAGGCCCATTATTTACCCTTCTGTCTTTTCTTGGAAAACGTAGTTTGCAGAATGTATGACTTAAGTTCTCAAATTTGTTTTGGCAGAGGTCTAATTCTATAGCTTCAATTTCAGGGAAAAAAAGGTTTTGCATTGTAGTTTTTGAGATGTGTTGTTTGGGAAATGAATGGTTGACTGTAGTGTACCTTTGTAGCTGCCATAAATGTATAAATCATAAATAGGTAGCTTTCTACTTAAAATGTTGTATAACGGTAGTTATTAAACCCCTCTGGGAAAGTTGAAGATTTATCCTGAACCCAGTGTTATAATCTGAAATGCCGTGTTTTCTGCTGCAGGATGATGGAGCAATACAGTCAGGAAGTTGAATGCCAACGTTTTCCCTGTTTTTGTCTGTGTGTTGAAACCAGGAGAACAACCATCAGATTCTGGTGTCAGGCATACGGTTCCAGTCGGGAACCCCTGGCGTCAGGGAGCTGAGCTTCACCTTGAAAATGGAACACCAAAAAGACTTTGAGGAGGTTCTTCGGATAACAGTGACCCCTGGAGCACCTGCACAGCTCAAACTGGTCAGCGGACCAGAGCAAGTAGGAGAACTTCCCTTCCCTGTTCACCTTAATGTTCTCGTTCTTTTCCCTGTCTGCATGGATTCAAGTTCTCAGTCGCCATTACTGATTTCAGTCATTTGGGTTAGGGTTAGGGTTCTACTGAAGCCGTTTGTGGAATCATGTCTTGGACCGACATGTAGATCGGCTATTTTTGGTCATTAGTTATTTAATATGAAACTGTAAGAGCAATAGAAGTGTTCAAACTAGTAATATAATAGATTATATAAAGAGTGTTTGAACTGATCAAACTAGCTATAGAATGCATGTTCAGAAGCATCCGTAAAACCCTAATGGCCTCCAATATTTCATAAAAGCAAAGATCGACGCTTCGATCTGCGATTTCTCCAACTGGAATGTAGAACATAGGTTTAGAAAAAGTATGAATGAAACATCATAATTCTACATATTGCGCTAATTGCTTATAGGAAACAGTTTCACAAATCACAGATTAGAACTCACGAGATTCTATTTTGCTTTAAATCATGCTGTCTGCTCTTTTAAATCTCATTAACTATTTTCCGTCATTACTCTAGCCCTTGCAGGTGTTGAATGAGAAAGACATCCCTAAACCCTTCCTCATCCAGCTTTGTGATGAGTGTGGTAACCCTTCCCCTGACCAGAGAGTTGTCGTCGTGCTAAGGTCCTCGTCCTCTGCATTAAAGGTTAGTGTGGCTTATTACCCTATTACCCTATTACACTTATTTCACTATTACACTTATTACCCTATTACACGTAATATACTTATTGCCCTATTACACTACCAGTAAGATGCCTAAGGGCGAGGTCGCGCAGGACGGAATTCATTTGCAAGTGTGATTCGAGTTGCGGTTGGTTTAAGTTGGACTGGTTAAACTGACACAATATGTCCATATATGGGCTTAATACTGAATGCATAAAAGGGATTTTATTGTATGGGAATTCCCAGATATGGGCTTAACACATCGGGTGCCCACGTGGTGTCTACGCGTCAATCTCTTTGATCTTTACGAGTGCCCAACGACGCGTTTGACGCGTTGTACAGTAAACTATACTGTACTGTAGCTACTGCACTTGGCTACCGCGGTGATGAAACAGCTGTGTGGCTCGTTAACTTCCTGTTTACCGGCTGCACAAAAGTGCTGTTTTCTCCGGATTCTCTTCCTTTTTTCATTTTTTTCTCAAAACGGCAGCCTCTTCTACATGCCGTAACACAAACACTGTGGTTTAGAAATGATAAAAAATGGTCCTGACTGAAAGAAAAGATTTTCGCGAAATAAACAGGACATACTCGGATTACATTTACTCGGATTACTTTTCTCGCCAGTAATCTCGCCGGTAGGTAAAATGACGCGTTGCCATGGGCACCAGCAAATAAGACGCCAGAGATCACGTGGGCATCCGATGTGTTAATATTGATGGGCATATAAGGGATTCTATTAATGTGGGAATCAGATGTAGAGAGCAGGGATCTCCATATATGGGGATAAAAGGGACAAGGACGTAATTCATTTGCAAGTGTGACTTGTGTCGTGGCAACCACACTGGTTAAACTGACACAATATGTCCATATATGGGCATTCCCAGGTATGGTCTTAATATTGATAGCATAAAAGGGATTCTATTGTATGGGCATTCCCAGGTATGGGCTTAATATTGATAGCATAAAAGGGATTCTATTGTATGGGCATTCCCAGATATGGGCTTAATATTGATGGGCATAAAGGGGATTTTATTAGTGTGGTTGCCCTAACGGCATCATCTGGGAATCAGATGTAGAGGTCAGCTCCATATATGGAGATCATGTGATGATCCTGTCGTCTCCATGTATGGATATCCAGGGTTTGATCTTTGATGAGGTGATGTCACACAATGTTATGTCACAATGTCAACAAAGTTGAGGCATTACAGAAGGAAGGACATACAGACAAGATGTGCCGGTTTTCATAGTTAAATGCGACCTATGGTAGCAACTAGTGTGACGGCCCACAGCAAATGTGACGGACAACTGCTGCACGTTTTTATAGTAAACTGCTCCCTGACGGTCGCAAATAGTACGTTAGTAAACTGTTACTTCATTCGTGGGGCTTGAGTTTATGATTTCAATCAAAGAAAATCATCAGAAAAAAGTTGAAAAGATCTGTTTAATGTAGATTTAAAACTGACAAATAATGTGCTAGTTAATAATGGTAAACTATGGACAATCATGCGATTAATCAGATGAAACATTTTAATCGATTGACAGCCCTATTTAATTGTCATGACCTCACATAATTTCATTGTATTTCAGGTGAAAGCGAATGCCATGTCACAGCCAGTAGACGCAGAGGGGAAAGCCACTTTCACTGTACTAAGCGTGCACGGACCAAAGTGAGTGTACCCTTTTTAAAATTGATCCCTCCATTTTACACTCCTTCACCAACCATCTGCTGAACGTTGCTTTATTGAGCATGACGAGAATTGAAAACATGCAAGGCACCAACCTGCTCACTGGGAGCAACTAGGTTCAGAGCATATTAGAACGTAAAAAATATGGACAGTAGGAACCGTCACGTGACCCATTGGTTTCTATCAGAGCGAAAATTAAGCTTTTTTTTTGCCCTTGTATGAGGTCCGCCATCATTGTTTTAATGGTACCCAGGAAATGCTATTGCAAACGGTCACGTGCAACTGCAGGAATACTTGGGTAAATGTGTTGAGCCTGCTGAAAATAAAGCACATCACAAGCCTATGATCACATGCCCATCCTACAGCATATCCTGCTTTAACATCAATACATAAATAACTGGGACCATATTTTCACAAAACGCATATCATGGTGATTGAAACAAGGCTTTAAACTAGCGACAAGAACCATACCATACAGTATTTATTACAATGTTTATTAAAGGCATATTTTCATTATAGTTCCGGAATTCTTCCTGCAAAATAATTAGCATAATGATTTGCAACTTGCCGGGAGTTTTGTTTTTTGGGTGTTTTCACATGCCCTCTTTGGCAGCAAAAATGCTGGTATTGCCGTAAAATATGTCGTTTTCACTAAACCATTGTGGCGGAATTAAAGACCAGTTGCCAGACTTTGCGAGAAAAATGTGTATGAATATAAGTGTATGAATATAAGCCCCAAAAGGTGATATTATCTAGGCCACACAAGCTTTAAAACTATATGCATCGCCGCATCAGCTACTTGAAAATTGCCGATCTACAAGCTCACAACAAATAAAACGCAACCAGCAATTATCAGTGTATACAAGCAACTTTACGGAAATCAAGCCCAGAGTCGCTTATAATTAGCAGACATGGCAACGGCCCCACACTAGTCGCTTACTCCAGTATTCGGTTCGGTCTGTCTTGCTCTCTCTCACCCTGAAGAACGCTACAAATGGAGTTATAACAATTAGTTACAATACATATTCTTCATGCAACAACACATAAGGTTCAGAAAGGATGGCTTATGCAACGTGTAGCCTACTGTTGGTTAAAATCGAACCCTCCGATTTGCTCCGGTCCCGCCACGGATGAATATCTTAAGGCTTAATAAACCTACATTCGAATGCAATGCGATTCAAATATAAATCCCCTTATTAAGGTGAAGCTGGATTTTATTTCTCTATATTCCTTTACATTCAGATCGTTTTCAATCCCAAATACAATGCTTTAACTGTTATTATTGGCTCCTTTCATGCACCTGCTTGTCAAAAAACTATCAAAAATCACGGTATTCATTACAGGGACATTTGTATTATCCCGGTACTTTCAGCAAAGATTACTAGGTATTTTGCCGTCAAATTTCGGACTCCAAAACTTCCGGAACACAAAATAAGTGGCCGTTTTCACATGGTGTGAATTTCAAAATTGCCGTCATTTTTGAAAAAACGTCCAGAAGTTTTGCTCAATGAAAACGGGGCAAGTTCGGGGGAAAATTAATGGAATCCTATGGAGAACATATTGCTTTTGGTAAGGAACTTTTAGTTCCGTGTTTGCTTCATGTTAAATCCGGACAACTGGCCCCCTGGTTCAGAGTCTTGCTCAAGGACTCTTCAACACTAACTCTGAGAGAGCCCGGGATCGAACTGGAAACCCTTCGGGAACCCTCTGCGTTCTGAGACTCTACCCCTGAGCCATTGCCGCCCCATGGTGGCATAATAATAGAATGAATTGATATCTACCGGTATGTTTGTTCCGAATCTGGGGTGAATGCTGTATCTGGGGGGACAAGATGCATTTTATTTCACTGAAATTATTATTATTATTATCTTCTATTTTTCTTTTTTTTACAGAAATGTACAGTTGAAAAGTAGAGGCCAATTGGTAATGCGATTAGACATTACACGTGGGGGCAGGGTTGAAAGTTTGAGGGGTCCGATAACAGCACTGTTGCATTGTTGTTCATATCCCGTTGCTAATCCAGGGGGGAATACGCACTGCAGTTCAGCGGGTCCTTTAACAGGAGGCCCATGTCTGGCCCTTCTGTGAAACTCTCTGTGCTCCCCAACCCCAACAAACCTGTCAGCCTGGAGGTGGAATACGACGACACAGCTGTGTGTCCTGCAGGGGGCACTCTCCCAGGTCTGTACCTAGTGTGTCTCTCCTCAATCTCTGTTGCTGGCCTTCAAGCCATATTCATTGCATTTGTGTAGAGACAAATGTGTATCGTCGCTGTCGGGTGGAAACCTTGTATGTCCAAAACCGTTTTTTATTGTTTTAAAAACAAGCACACAATTTGCTTGTAGAACTTCTATTTTCACTACTTTTGTGTGACACTTTTGTATGATGAAGTAGGGCTTTAACTCTCCTACTGCCAGATTATTTATTTATTTATTGGGTCTGGTGCCATCAAAAAGCGGCTTACCTTTGCGACGTTATAGTAGATAGACAGACATTTATTTATTTTTTATTTTTTTATTGTGCAATAGTGCACTTTGGTCTGCCAGGCAGCAGAGGGCGGCGTCATGCGAGAATGAATGTGAATTTGCCTGTTATGTGTTGAAGAAGAAGAAGACCAGTCACTGGCCACAGAGCCTTACAGCCAGAGGGAATCAACAAGGAAGTGAATTGTTCTCCGTTGATCTAACGCATAGTGGATTTTTTACACCATCACCGCGGAAAATGTGTTTACAGTACACGGGCGCGCGACCCCTCATCAGCTTACAGTCATCAGACGAACGAACCGAACGAGCGCCGTATTGGCATCGAGGTTCTGTAAAAAATGGGGCGAACGTTAACGTTCAAAGCGTGGGGAGAGTTAATTTACGAAAAAACATACACATTTGAAACTTGGAGATACAAGGTTTCTGACTGTGATGATATACTTTGACACCAATACCAGTCTTACCTACATGCACCTCAAACCTACTCCTTTGATGGCACTCACTCTGTTTTTAACAGTTTTTCTTCTTATTTTATTTACATTATTTAAAATGTATTTCAAGTGATTTAGTCGGCAACATACGGTTGCATTTATTGGATTTGGGCTACTTACTTGTTATGTTGACAATGGATGAGATGAGGGCTGAATTTAATGTTTACTCCAGATGACATACAAAATGAGCAGGCAATAATATTACCAAAAACTCATGAAGAGATGAGCCCTGAATGACCATAACAGGTTTGCGTGTCTGAGAGTGTACAAATAGAACAAAAGTGGTACTAGTGCACTCTTAATGTTCCATAGTGTCGTCGTAAATCATTGGCATACATATTCTGAAGAAAACCAGGAGAAGTGAAGTTCGAGGTATTATGATAAAAAATATTTAGAACATTATAATGGTTTGTAAAACAGAAAATCTAGAACGGACACATTTGTCTTGTGTATGGACATATTGATGACCCTTGATTGCAGCTCAAGGTCGTGATCCTGGCATTTGCTTGGTCTTTGTGTCTTCAGTGTTCTCAGTGGTTGCAGCTTCAGAAAGTGGTGTTCCTGTCAGGCATATAAACCCTGCCAATGTGTCCATGTTTCTATGGAAGAGAGAAGTTGGGAAACCACCGGAAATTCCACCGTCAGGGGTGAGTGACTGACGGGCAAAGGAACCAAGTCTCATTCTCGCATCTTTTGTCCCACTATTGTAACAGTTATTTATTGATGTTATAGTTTGTTTTATTGCACATCAAAATAATAGATACAGTACATTACTGATTGGGAAGTGAAAATGATTAACTTAAAGAAATGTGCAGGGTAAAAAATTGATATTACTTAACACATACAGTGCCTATCCCGAACATGTTCGGCTTTATTTCAATCCAATACAATTTTTTTTTTTTTTTTTTACTTACCCTGAGCTGCTTGTAGAGCCGTGGGTGGTCCTGGCTCGTCCTACGCTAGCCAGCGAGCCATTTTACATGGTCCGACGATATATTCCATTAAAAATGGTTTAAAATACATTTTTGAGACCCCCAATGTTCACCGAATGTTCAGTACCGCTTCCGGAACGTAGTCCAGTGTGGCTATCCCGAACAGGTTCGGCTTTTTTAATGAAATGAATAAAATGATCCGAGGCCTTCTGAAGCCTGTGCCTAAATTTTCAATCCAGTGGCCGAGGGCCGGCCGCCCCCCGGCCGGCCGGGGGCGTAACGTCGCGAATCGCCGCCGAATCCAATGAAAAACCACATCTTTGAAGGTCCATATCTCTGGATTGTGTTTTTAGGGAGGCGGCGCGAGGTTTATTTACGGCGAAATCGCCGAAAAATGATCTTTAAAATGAGAAAATGCTAATAGCTATTGTGTAGCCATTTTCATCCGGGACCTTTCCATGACGTGCACGAACGTGAGCATGCGCGTCACTGCAACGTGAGTCCCCGGATGCTAATACGCTCGCCTATGGGACAAACCCTGGCATTCTTTGGTGCCCTCTAGGGGCTGGCACTGGAAGCGTTAAGAACTTTCCCTTGTACTTGACCCTTCTAATGTGTAATAGTCAACATCAAGACAACAAATAAATTACGCCCTTTATACACTGACATTATAACAGTGGTGTAAAGTAACTAAGTACATGCAGTCAAGTACTGTACTTACGTACAATTCTGAGGTATTTTGTACGTTCTGATGTATTTTTTAACTTCCTTCAATTGTCTATTTTCTATTTTTAAACTTCTTTATTGCCTTCTGAGTTCATAAACAGGCAACTTATCACACTGTATTATTGTAGCAATTGTGCTTTTATTGCTACTGAATACTGCTCAACTCTTTCCTCAAGGCCACTCAATTGCTGTGCAGTCGACCTATGGAAAATGAAAAGGAAGACTGTTTTTACTTCAGGTATTATAATAATAATAATACATTTGTATTGTTTTTTGTATAAAATGATATAAACTTGTTTCATATACCATCAAATTATGCTGAGTTTAGGCATCATATCAAGGAACATTTAAGGCATGTAGCCTCATCTTGTTTTTCCATGTTGCATTTCAGAGATAAGCTTATCCCTGAAAGTATTGGGAATTACCTGACCCAGTTTGTCTTGGCTATAGACAAAAGCACCTCCATGTACAGTAAGCAGGTGAGTTAAACCTGACTTATACCTCACTATAGCTTCTTAACCCATTAAGACCTGAGGCAGATTCTACAGATGTCTTGTAAATCCTAACAGTTTTCGGAATAAAATGTGCTGTGCTGCAAGCTTGCATATCTGATATTTTTGAATAGCCAAAGTATAAAATGATTACACAGATGCTTTCCCATTGGACCATTGTAAGTTCTTTGAGTTTGCAATATGCTTAGAAAAGTGCTTTAAAATTGCAATCCATTATAGAAACTTTAGGTACTACTATTTTTTGTTGTGTTGTGTCTTTTCTACTGATCTTGACACTTTATTTGAATATTTTTTAACTTATAGTTGCTCTGTATGGTTTATTCTCCTGTATTGTTGATTCTTCTTGTTATTTGTCGCTCGGCTGTACACAACAGTCCTTTTTCTTTTTCTTACTGTCCTGTAACTTGTAACCTTAACTGCTGTGTGAATCTATCCATCTATCCATCCATCCATCCCAATTTTAATTGGTTTAAGGCATTTCCATACACCTGATACTTGTCTAGCAAATATGTGGTTTAAGGAAGGGGAAAGCCTTCTTTTGTGTCAAGCAGTTACAGGGCTGTGGATCATTGCTGGGAGTAATTACTAACCCCCCCCCATTCTTTTAGTTTCCAATAAAAGTGGTGGCCAATACGCCTGTCAAGGTGGCCCCCGTCAGCGAGCCAGTCACCCCAGCGGTGTCCAACAGTGATGATGTTACCAACCGAACCCTGGTGAACGACATCACCCTGAACATAGTGGTGAGTCTTGCAGAGACTTTCTACCGGAGACATTAGCATCCTACGGTCATCAAATTAACAAAAAAGATTCCTTGACTTCAAGGCTCAAGGGGTGATTGAGAGAAAAATGCAATTTCGGGAGGTGAATTACTCCTTTAATCCCTATATGCTTAATTGTGTGACAAATACTCAATCTTGAGAAATGTGCAAAATAGGGATGCCTGAGTTTAGTTGAAAACCGGTTGCCCATGAGATAATCCCATGCAATGATTTATTCCAGGATGTATATTCTAACCCAGTGTTGCTGGACATGGATGGGAAGTTAATCATCTCCATCAAGAGCCAGAGTGAAGCTGGTGGGAGAGACCAATTGCCACTGTTAGAGGGGAAAGTCAGCGCCCTCAAAGTCAACCTTCTGCGGGGGAAGGCGTACTTGCAGGCATGAGAAACCACTCAAAGAAAGCTGCATAGTGTTCTTGGGCGTGAATCAAAACACCATCCCACTTCCAACAATGGACCAAGGGCGGAGCGCTTGTTTTCGGTGGAGATGACGGAGGCGCGCCGTCTCAGGCGACCATGAGCCAATCACAAGCTTCCACTGCTGGAAGTGGGATGGTGTTTTGATACACACTGTTCTTGGCTGTAGACGATGGATACTCTCTTGGATTTGTTTTGCTTGTTTAAATTCACCATCATGTTCATGTCTCTGTCATCTGTGCAGCGTCTGAGCATTATGCCAGATAGCCCTGGTGTAGATGGCCAGGGGTACATCCTGCACTTTAAACCGGAAATCAAAGGCTTTGCCAAGCCGCTGGCCGCTTACGAGCTCAAGTTTCGATTTTACAACGGTACGACGACACCTTTTTGGAATATCATTACTCGATCGTTCTGTTTTCTGAAATGTTAACGTATTTGTAGACATGAAAGCTGTAGTTGTCATAGTTTAACCCTGGGGGGAGGGGAGGGGGGGGTAATTGTCAAACATTTCAGCGTGACAGTTAGTCACTCTTGGTTAGATTTCGATCAGATGAATGGCACATAATGCTGAAGCACTTTGAAAACGGAACAAGCATGCATTCAGTTTTGTTGATTCACTAGCTTGGCAAGTAGTGCTACTTAAAATATAGTTTTGGAATTGCCACTAATTAACTCAAGTAAAATGAGCTGCACATGCGTTTGTCTTCTCCAGACGCAGACAGCCAAAGGCAGATGGCAGAATTGTCCAAAAAAAGGGATGAGCTCCATAAAGCTGTCTCTGTTTACAAAGAGACGTTCAATACCTATAATGATCTCTTCAAATTACTCACCAGTAAGTTTTACCTTTTTTATTGTTTTGCTTCTGTTTAATTGTGAGTGTTGGATTACTAGAGAAACGTGATTGACTGCTTCATACTTTTATCCAGCTGCTCTCCAAGATGCAGTCAATAAGGAGGCATGTCTGAGAACGGCACTTAGCAGAGAAGTGGATGTGACACGACTAAAAACCGTAAGCTTTTCATGAGACCGTCCCCATATCATTCTACATCTATAGAAAATAAGTTGTTTATACACTGTAATGTTATGTATTGAGTGACCACACTATTCATAATTCATTGTGCATGGTGTTAAAACAGGTGGAGAATAACCTTGTCGAAGATGGATTGGATGAATTTGAATATGTAGAATATTTAGACCACTTATGTTGATTTTAAGTAAAGTAAATACATAATAATAATCAAATAAGATTCCCTCACAAAGCGAGTCACATGCTCATGGCATTGTAATATACTATGCAGCAGACAATTGGACTCGAGTCATGATGACTCGACTTGACTTGACTTGGGAGTCATATTTTGACGACTTGGACTTGACTCGGACATAAGGACAAAAACTTGAGACTTGACTTGACTTGGAAGACAATGACTCGCGACTCGACTCGACTTGAGACACGCTGACTCGGACGACTTGCCGCTACGCCACTCACCAAAGCAGTCGTGAACGGCCACGCTAGGTTCACACTTTTATTGATTGATTGATTGATTGGAGACAGGCATGTAAGCAAGAGCACAAGCACGGAAACAGCCAAACTGCAATGATCAGACTGGGCAGTGGGCACCAGACACACACACAGCACAAATGGCTACTGCTGCCCCAGAGCCCTCCACTGCTGGTGGTTCTGCAGCCACTGCAGTTCCAAAAGTAGTGCAGTTTGCATACAAAAACTACCACACAGATGGTAAACAGAGGAACGCGCAATGCAAAATATGCAACAGTAAAATCAAAGACAAAGAGGGAACAACGTCTAACTTCATCCGCCACAAGTGAAACCAAACATACGAAGATAACATTAGAACTAAGTGTGTGTGCGCGTGTGCATGTGTGTGTTGGTGATTTACTGTCGGTCGATCGTGTTTTGAACATTAATAAGACAACGATTTCACTCACCAGTGTCACGAACGTTGATCTGTGACTGCATTAATAATATCCATTCATGGTAGCAAGTAGTAAGCCTCCGTCTTCCAAGTTCCACCACTTTCTCACTTTTCATAACATACATCCAGTCCTCAGCAGGGTTAAGAACTCCCACGCAAAAGCTTTATTCCTTCTCATTTAGCCCCCGACAAGTTTTGCTCCAGCTATATAGTTGAATTTAGTCCACTCACTGTTATTCTCCAGTTAGTCGCTGGAGCGTGTCGCTGTTACTACATGTCATCTTTTCGACACCCGACTCTATGGTCGAAATAATGTCCGTTCGTAAAAGTGAGATCCTTTTGGGACCAGCAGGACCCCATGCCAGCAAAACAATAGCACGTGGAGTAGGCAGCTAAATTTGTGCCTGATGAGAAATGACATTAAAATATACTGTAGTACTAGTAATAGCCTACAAAACAAAGCATGCACGTTAAGATTATTGTGTTTGTTTTTGTTTTTAAAGCAATAGGCCTGTAGCAATTTTGTAGTATAGCTTTTTTTAATTACATTTTTTTCAGAGCATATAAAGCTCACAATAAAGCTTGCAATTTAAATGTTGCAAAAATGTTGCAAAAATGTTGAAAATAAACATTTGTGTCAAACATGCCACTTCTTTAATGGAATGTAGCCTTTGCCATCTACCTAGGTTCTAAATGATCAGACATGTAATGTATACTGGTTTAATTCATGCAGTGTTGCAGACTAATCTACATGGTATTTTTTGACATTTACTTTAGGAAGAAAGGCTTCGCTCTTCAAGATATAAACCTGAGATATAACCTGTGACTCGACTTGAAAAGCTTGTGACTTGACTCGACTTGACAACTTGGTGACTCGACTCGACTCGAGGCGACTTGACTCGACGCGACTTGAAATGACAACCTTGTGACTCGACTCGACTTGACTTGACAACCTTGTGACTCGACTTGACTTGACTTGCCCACAACAGAACAACTTGAGACTTGCTTGAGACTTGGACCAAATGACTTGTGACTCGACTTTGACTCGGATCAGAGGGACTTGTACAATTGTCTGCTATGCAGTAACTGTTGTCAGTGGGTACTATGCCATCAGTACCCGTTGTAAGTACCTTTCAAGTTGTCATTCAAGGGTGATGCCTGTCATTTGTGTCACATCAATTGGGAACCCTTTCTGTAGGTTTCAGATGTAGAGCGTTTGAGGCAGCAGAAGGAAGCTGAATCTGCAGGGATTGTCAGTCGGCGCAGGAGAGAGTGCAAAATCCCTGATCCTTATCGCCTCTGCCCGGATGTACTTGGAAAGGTAAAGACAGTGCCAGTGTACAGAACATAATGCTCCTTGTGAGTGCTTGCTCAGAGTGGGCCAAATGGCCAAATGCATATACATTTTGGGGTGCCTTGATGTGAAAATGTATGATAACCACTGCTTTTAACTGGTTGCTTTGGTTCATGCAGGTTGGCTATCTGGCTCTGGTGGAGGATGAGGCTGCTGCCGCCGTCATCTCCTGGAACCTCGCCGGTGACATTGATTGTGTCATCACCAAGACAACGGCGGCCGCACAGAAGATCCACGCTGACTCCCAGGGCAGGCAGGAGGTCCTGCCCCTGGACAGTGTGTATAATCACCCCGGCAGCCGGTAAACGGCTTTGAGCTTCTTAACTCATTCGCTGCTTTTTTAACACATGGCCTGCCAAAAACGTATTATATACATTTTACTAATATACGAGACCAGTGTGTTCACTGCTCTTTGGGCTGCCTGTGGCTGCAGTGAACTGCTGAACATAGGCATTAGATCATGTGGTCAGCTTTCTGCAGACCCCCATGAGTATTTCTTCAAAATGGCTGCCATCCATGTGCTGTTTATGTTTGTGTGTGTTAATCTTGAAATGGATTTTTACTGGGGTTGATTATATTTTTCTGCCAACTGCAAGGGGACCATGGACATCTTCTGAGAGCTTTTTTTCTTTTTCTTTTCTTTAGCTGCCAATTATAAGGTAATTTAATCAATTTAATAAAACTGATTAAACAATATTTATAGAACCCCTCTGGCAGGCAATGGAGATTTTTGGGGAAAAGCGGCTTTCCTACCTTTTTTTCCCCCTACCTTTTACCCCTCGGACAGATCCTTCGCCACGACTATCACCGTAGCCACCCACTCCACCCTCAACAACTGCCTTGCAGACATAAAAACCTGGATGCAAAAGAACTTTATAAAACTCAACTGCAATAAATCTGAAATCATCATCGGCCCCGATGAAATCATCTTCCCATTACCGACGGTATTGTGGTAATTACCGCCAAAATGTAAGACAAAATAACATTCCTATCGTCGGCCGAAAATTTGCAGCTCCACAGTCCTATAAGCCCGAGTTATACTTCTCCGTACAGCGCAGCACGTCTCACTTTGAAACTAGCAGATCCAGAAGCTCGCAACACGTCGCCTGCACGACACATTTTAAGCTTGTAGATCTGTGCAGTGTCGGGTTACTATAGTAACGTGACTGGGGCTTCTCAGACACTTTACGCTCACAAGCTGTGAACAAACCAGATGAGACGGGTAGTGATTGTGTATTCTGTTAACTCACGTCTCAAATCACATTGAGTGGTGATATAAACATATTGTAGACTTTTTCTATATTGTAGAAGGTTTAGTTAACAGACTTGAGTTGACAGAAAAGGTTGTAAGACCGCGGCACTAGCCTGCAAATGCAGTCAGCGACAGTTTTGGGGAAAAGGTACTAAAATGTTTTACTTGAGTAAAAGTAGCAATACCACAAAATATAAATCCTCTCTTAGAAGTAAAAGGTGTCGCGGTTCGACCCGTTGTGAGCTTGTAGATCGACCGTGTAGTGGAGTAGAAGTAGAAGTAAAATTATTTACAACTGGAAATACTCCAGTAAAATTGTGTCTTTTGAATCCTTCTAATGTTTTTTGAAAAACCTATGTTTCTATGTCAGCAATCTGGCGAGCCATCGTCAAAGAAAAGGTCCTTTTCAGTTAAATGGAGCTCAATTAGTCTGTTCTTGAGAGACTACTATGTCAGTGGTTCTCAAACCTTTTCATGTGAAAGACCCCCAAAATGATATTTATTTGGCCACGGACCCCCATCTCTAGCAAAATTTGAGTTACAAACGTTCGCTTTGAAAACGCATATATTCAAAGATTTGCACACATTTTCACGACTTTTTCAAAAATAGCAGTGCCGCGCTGCGAGCTTGTATATCTGCTATTTTTCACTGGTTAAAGCATTCAATAATCCTAGGCCTAAATGGGTTAAGACGTCCAGGAACGTCTTAGCCTTTCACCGTTTTAAACAATACCCAGCGCTCTATTGTGGGCAGGAGTGATGAAAAGACTGTTTCCCATGATTCATCGCAAAATGATGTAGTCAGCAACTCAGCATATCCTATCGTTTATTCACTTGTGTTCATCATGACGGCAGAACAATGGATATATCTCCGATTCTTTTCCTAGATCGTGCATTTGGTCAAAACGGCCCGTTTACTATGGACCACAGAAAGCCTCTAAGCAAACTCAAACAAAGCTGATTCAGACTGTATAGAACATAACCAGGGTTTCTTCACAATAAAAAATGTCACTCATTTTGAAAATTGACTATTATGCAAAATAATTATGATTATCTGAAGTAATTACGATCAGGCGATTATGTAATAATTGTGACAGGCCTGTGCATAATACTATGATTCTTTTTTCTTTTTCTTTTTTGCAGATCTTTGCCACACGTGAGAAACGGACGCACGTTATTTAATCCCTGTGGGAACCCTATGTTTGTCAAGGACCTCCTGATATACAGCCCAGAGCATAAGGATTACTGTGAAAAGCGTGAGTTATTTTAACAATCGTTGTTGTCGGGCAGAAACCGCTTAGCTGCGTGTTTTAACTTTTTGTGTTTTTTCGGGAATCAACCATTGATCATGCTGTACTAGTAGTGTACTATGATCTACACGCTCTGAGTTGGTGTCGAAGTGTCCTTGAGCAAGACTCTGAAAACCTAATATCTCCCGATGTGCAGGTTGGTGCCTTGCTTGGTTGGTTGGTTTCCTCCGCCATCGGTGTATAAATGTGTGTGAATTTAATGCACAATCTATGTAAAGCGCTTTGGATAAAAGCGCTATATAATTGCACTATTTACCATTTGTATTTTCAGACATTTAACCATTTAAAACCAATGAGTACTATGCGTAATCAGACTGTAAAGCAATCCATAACTTTCTTTTGAACAATACTACCTCACAGGGGGGGCAATTGCACTCCTTGTACACTGTTTTGGAAATTGGACCTGTGCCAGCCAGTGGAACTCTAAAATATAATTTGATGTAATAGTCTTGTTTGTGCAGTTGGAAAGTATTACATACAGTGTTTTTTATTATTATTATTATTATTTGTGTTCTTAGTGCATGAAAGTAAGTTCATTATTTAGGCTGATGTCATAGTTTGAATTCATCCTCTTCCTTTGTTATGCCTCACACATACAACAGTGGTTCTCAATTCAATTGAAAGGAGCTTTACTGGCATGAGAAAACATACTTTTACATTTTCAAAGCAACAAGCAAGTGTCAAAATATTATAAAAATGGGAAATGTATCTATCTATCTATCTATATATGTGTCCCAGCACCCCCAGCAGCTAGTCATCTCGGGGACTGTCATTATTCCCTGTAGCCAAAATGATTTTTTTTTTTTTTTTTGCTCTTTTTTTTTAATGCCACAACAGCATCTCATAATATCTAGGCTACATTTCACTTAAACGCCAGAGCTTAACTCTGCATGTAAATAAGACTTTTTTTAATTAATGTGAGAGATCGGTACATAATTATGTTAGTCCTCCCAGTTTATATTAGCTAAAATGCTAACTAGCCAGCCTTTGTTAGCAGTTTGTAGCCAAATGCGGTAATATCGGGACTCCATTACTTAGCGAAGCAACCCACAGTATTTATCCCATTAATTTAATGCCACGTGTGTTCCAAATGAACAATTATTAACCACGTAATGTATGATTTTGTGTATTATTATTTATTATTCTTCCGCCGTTCTTCCGCTGTTTCTTCTTCTACGCTGGTGAAATGATCCGTTCCTGCCTGGAGGCGTCTGTGACGTATGCGTTTGTCTTCTGTGAAGCTCCGGTGCGGAAGCTTCCTTTGTCACTGAGTTAGCTTAGCATTGAATAGATCAGTGTCGTCCTAAACTATCTAATTCTAACGTTCAGGGTGTTTGTTTTTTTGGACAATAAATTGACAGCCAAGGAAACATGGATGGAATGCAATCGTTCACTCGCCGTCGGAAAGTTGACTTTAGAGTAGACTATTCTGGTTGACTGGCTATGAGTGGCTAACGGCTAACGCTAGCTAGCGTTAGCTAGCGCTAGCTGCAGCGCTAGCTGCAGGCTATAAACAAATAAAACGTGACCCAACTCTATTGTTGCTCTCTTCTACAAGCTCACAACGCGAGGCGGTTAAGCCTGTAGATTGTGTTTTATTATCAGGTCAAATAATCCTTCTGACTGAAGTTACACAAACACTGATTATGCTACATTTAGCACAGTTAGCCCTGTTGCACACGTAATAAGTTCACTTCAACCTCGTGTTGAGCAGTTAATCCTATTTGCTACGTACGTCTACAAAAACCTTCATATTTCAAAGATAACGTGCTTACTGAAGTCTCACAGATGTCACAGTATGGTACGCTCAAGCAGAATTACCCGTATCTTTCGTATTGTTTAATAAACTGCATTTTAATCCGATCAGATGCCATTTTCTGTTGTTTTTCAGCCATGCGACCCCATCGGTTGCGAGGTGTACTGCACTTAGATACATTAATACCTTTTTAAGGAAACGACGACCGATCGGATTAAAATGCTCCTCATTAAATAATACGATCATTACGGGACATTCTGCTGGAGCGTACCCTATGGTGACATCTGTGAGCCTTCACTAAGCAATTTATCTTTGTAATCTGACCGTTTGTGTAGACGTATGTAGCAAATTGGTTAAACTGCTTCACGGTTGGCGCACTGTAGCGTCTTTACATTTAGCCCAATAATGCTTGAGATGCTGTTGTGGCATTATCTTTTTAGAGAGCAATAACTAAAGTTTAAAACATACATAAACCACTTTAGCCCTATGTTATACCAAGGCTATTTGAAAATAGACGATCTACAAGCTCACAACGCATTGCGGTGCGACGCGTTGTGAGCTTGTAGATCTGCTATTTTCAAACATTTTGTACTTTTACTTTTGGTACTTTAAGTACATTTGGATACCAATACTTTTGTACTTTTACTTAAGTACATTTTTTATTCTGGACTTTTACTTGTAACAGAGTGATTCTACATTGCAGAATTGATACTTTACTTTATTATAAAATGTTGGTACTTTTTCCACCACTGTGTAAACGTTTGTGTTCTCATGCCAATAAAGCTTCTTTGAATTGAAGATTGAATTGAAGATTGCTCCCCATGTGGCGGAGTCAGGTCATTGCAGGTTAGAAATTTATTTAAAACTTGAATATCTCAAAAGTACTATTTCAGCATGGCATCATTCTATAAGCCATATCTTCAAAACTGTTGGGTCAATCTCCACAACCAATATATCATTTTGTAGCTATGATCCCCAGCTTTCAAATGAAATGAAAAAATGAAAATGAAAAAAATTGCAATGACTGGCTCCTGGGGAGATTGGGACACATATATATATATATATATATATATATATATATATCAGGTCACACTTGTTTTCTTTAGCATTACAAAGAATAAAAAAAGAAAGACTCACCCAGATGGCACCCATTATTTTATGGAACTGAAAAAATCTAAGCTGTTCTACCGCCACATTATAGGCGAGATGTCAGCTGTAGCAGCATACAATAAGAGACTATTGTTTTCACCTCAATGAATATTGTAATCTATGACCACATTCACACATGTCACATGCCTTTGGTTCCACAGAATCAAAGGTTTCATAGTCATGATTCACCAGGATCCTGAATGGCTTGATTCTACGCTTAATATAATTGATATAAATATTTTTGTAACTATATGGGAAAAATGGATGGCACCAGTAAAACATGCCACTGCTATGCCCTATCCAAAACGAAACAGCATGCTGTGAAATGAAAGATTGAATTCATTAATTATGTCTCTTCAGTGTTCAAAAGCCTTTTGGGGGATACCCTTCTGATGGATGACTTGCATTCTGCCAACGAGTACAGAAAGACTGTGAGTAGCGAAGCTTCTTGTTGTTGAGTTTATTTTTTCACAGTGGTAGAACATAATTGGAAAAAAATGAAAAATGATGTTACAAACAGAAAAATAAAAGAAGAAATAATAATAATTCACAATAGAATCGTGTTATACAAATTGTAATGCCTCAACTCTTAGTGCTTGTCAGGGTGTTAAAATGATTTTTGTGGGCGTTGCAGCCCCTAAAAGGTTGAGAACCATTGCCCTAGAGGGCGCTATCCCCTGGGTGACAGTGTTATTTTTTGTATTGGAATTCCCAAAGGCAAACTTTTGACCGCTTCATGCAAGATCTGTGTTCCAGAAATATGCCCTATGATTTTACTCTTATGGATGATATGAAGCATCAACTGACAGTGGAAAAAGTACTAATTAAACATTTACTTGACGGAATCTTCAGGGTGATTTGTTTATTCACCTGAAAGATTTCCCATCTTTCTCTCTAATGTTGTGTTGCTTCCAGGTGGTACAGATGAAAATGCCTTGTCCCACCATCCTGACCAGGGACGGTCAGAGGATCAATGCCAGGGGCAAGTTCGGGGGCGGGAGGAACCAAGCGCCCTCTATCGATAGATTAGGCGCCCGTGTGTTTGGGGCGCCCATCCCACAGCAATACTTTGACATCATGGGGAAAATAGGTAGGGCAGTTATACTGTAGTTCTTTTTATATTATTATTGTCTCCACCAGACGAAGGCATGGGGGAGAGTACGTTTTCGCCCCTGGCCGTCTGTTCACATTGGCCTGTTATAGCGCCACTAGCAGGTCAACTTTAGCGAAACAATTTTTTTTTAACACAATGCCACAAATCATGCATGCGTCCGATTGCCATGAAAGGTCTAAGATTGGTGAAGAACACATGCCACCCTTTTTACGCACATTATAGCGCCACCATGACGCCTGTCCTGGTGGAGACCTGTGTTCAGAAGAGCACTGCTTCTAGTTATTAAGTTCTTTGTTGTTGTGGTTTTCTTTCTAGATGCTCCTAGGGATGGGACTATATGAAAAGTTCATGTCACGATTATTGTGCCCAGTTACATCCCGCCACTCCGACATGTCTGCTTTCCGACATGTCTCCATTCCGACACTAACCCTATCTCTAACCCTAACCCTAAACTTAACCCCTATGGGAGTGTCGCCACTCCGACAATTAGAAGTCAATTTCGGAGTGGCGACATGTCGGAATGGAGAGAGACTCCCATTGTGCCCAAAGAAATTGTGCCCAAGATATTATCACGATAATCAAAATATCCCCAACATCCATTATAATGTCATGGGGCGGAACATTTGCCAAAAAATAGCAGATATACAAGTTCACTGCATGTCATGAGCTTGTAGATCGGCTATTTTTTGGCAAAGAAATGTTGTAGAGAATGGAAAAAAAGACGTATCAAGTACGTTCCAGGTCCATTTGACCAATTATAGAGGGTTTAAATGCGGATATGCAGCTCTGCAAATAAAAGGTGAATTGATCCCAGTGCATGACGGAGGATAGTTTCACGATAAGTCTTAATATCCACGATACTATTATTGTGTTTTTTATCACGATGAACGATAATGACAATTATCGTCCCATCCCCAGATGCTCTGCAACAGTTCCAAATTGCCATGCAGAAGAGGGAAGAGGCAGAGGCGGAACACACCCAACACGTCCGATCCCAGAGAGAGCCCGAAATGATTAAAAAAAAGCAGGAGATGGAGGAGAAGATCAGGCAGCTGGAGGAGGTGGACAGAATGCTTGGTATGTGTTGTAGCAGCACTTGGAGAGCATGAAAACACTCCCCAACCTTTTCAGGATTAGGGTCACATGGGGACCTGTGGTGGAAAAAGTACTCATATATTTTACTTATAGTAGGACTGTCATCTAAAGGGGTACTGTCACTTTAAAAAGTAATCTTAAAATATTAGTTAACTCATTGAGTGCCAATCCCAAACTAGTTCGGCTTTATTATCGCATCCCAGAGTGCCGATCCCGAACTAGTTCGGCTTTTTAATAAAAAAAACAAAAAAAAAGATTTTTTTTTTCAAAAAAATGTTTTTTGTCCTCTGTTTACAGAGGACGATATTTGCTGATATTTACCATCCACTCCAATGCAATCCAGGATCTTTAGAGCTCATTTTCTCTGTTTCTTCTCCCATGCATTAGGTGTGCAAGGTTTAATCATGGCTAAGTTGACGAAAATCTAAATCTAAAATGCTTGGTAGCCAATAGCTAACTTCAAGCTAACTTCATTCTCTTCCTGTACATGCACAAAGGAAAGTGTTCTGGCAAGTCATGGCTCCAGGGCTTGGGCATGCATTACCAGCATATCTCCATTATTCTCTGGTCACTGGGCGCCCTCTAGTGGTGATAGGCTGGCATTAAATGAGTTAATATGTTTATGATGTCAATGTGAGAATGCGCAATTATAAGCCAATCAAATTAATTGACTGTACTTGGACAACTTACTGTAGTTGGAGGGCGAGGGGCAGATTACACTGTGACATGAGTTTCAGACTATTTCAGACCGTTTTCAGAGAGACCACGTGACCTACTGTATTTTCGGGGTGTGTCAGCGGGCCTTTAAGTAAAAGTATCAATACTACACTATAGAAGTACTCCATAGTCCAGAATTCAAAATGCACTTGAGTAAATGTATGAAAGTGTTGTCATCAAAATGTATTTAAAGTACCAAAAGTAAAAGTACTAAAATGTTTGAAAATAGCCTATGTATAAAATAGGGCTGAAGTAATTTATATCTGCAAAGTAACTACTAACTAAAAGTTTGAAATAATCATAGTGGATAGAGTAAAAGTACAATATTTTCCTCAAAGATGTAGTTGGAGTATAAGTAAAAGTATTGAAATTTGTAAATGTTATTTTAATGATCAAGCGATTGTGTTTCGGTTTGAATCAATGGAACTAAGGCCTGTCCATACTGTACCCTCTCCGAAACCGAACTTTTCGTCAGAAAGGTCCGGTTCAACTACAAAATGACGTCACTCGGAACTTCTGAAAACCATTACCCCGAATTAAAAGCTGCATGTCGGTTGTCGGATCTCTCTGACAAAAAGTTCAGTTTCGGAGTTTCGGAGAGAGTATGGACTGGGCTGGCCTTAAGTGACAACGTGCAGTAACTACGCTTTTGAACACATCGACTTTGTGTATCCCAAAGGTCAAATTAGCCTTTGTGATTTTTGGGGGATAAACAATTACCTCAAGAACAGATAAACAATTAGCGTAATATCACTTATACTGTATGCCGATATCTAATTCGGCTGACCAGTTGAAACAGTTTGAAACGCATTTATCAGTTGACTTTGTAGGGCAGACAGAGTATACGTTAGGTTCCTATGTATACAGTAGGTATCACAATGAAAACTAAAATGTTCAAGGTTTCAAAGAAAAAGAAAATAGAGTTAGTGACACTTTTTACATGTTTTAAATGGTAATGCTTATATTATCATTAGAAAGTATAAAACTCAATTATTTAGGCCCTCCTGCTAATTTTCAGCTAATTGATATACTGACTCTGATGCACATTTAAATAGTTTAGGACTTCCATTCGGACTTCTAAGCAACATGATGTTGCCATGCACTATATGTGATTTAAATGACAAGATACTGATTTAACCATGCTTCTTGCTCAGGTTTTTTGTGCTCATGTTGTTTTCCATTCTTTGCTTCTAATTCTTTTCTTTTGCTCCTTGAGCTGCAAACGTGAAAGCCTGCATAAACCTCACATTACCAGTAATTGTGTTGTGACAATAGATTTGATTGATTGATTGAAAATGTGCTTGGCTAAAAGCTCTGTGCTCTCCTTTCAGCCAGTGCCGGTCGAACATCTGTGAAGCGGAGGGCCTTGGAGGACCCACGCAACCTCGCAAAGAGACAGCGGCCTTCATCTTAAAGGACGATTTCACGCATTTTCGTTATTGAATTGGTCCTCACTAATGCTCATGATAATTTGTTTTTGACAGTGACAGCATTGTTAGGCTTTTTTCTTTCTTTTTTCTTTTCCGAACAATATTTTAAAAAAGTTTGTTTTTGTATTAACCATTTTATTTATTTATTCCAATAGCACCCTAACTTTCCAGGAATAGAAAGCACTTTCTATTAGCTTGGATTCCCCCATCGATGATGTCACTTTCAGAACTTTCCACAGTCATCCTCTGAGACACAGAGTAGACAAATATTTTACCATATCAGCATTAGTTAGGACCAATTATATGAAGATGCGTTGACATGGGTGAAGTCATACTTCAAAGGAGTAGTTCATCCAAAAAAGTACTTATTTTCTATCAATTACCCACCCATGAATGAAGCCTTGAATTCATGGATAATAATTTGATGACCAGGTCAGTTAGGAGACTCAATTGACGACACTCAATTGTGTCCTACTGACCACTCAATTGAATCTCCTTCCGAAAGACTCCGCTGGTCCTCGAATTATTGACTCAGGAATGCGACAAAAATAAAAATATCTCCGTGAATTCAATGCTTCATGGGGTGTGTAGTTAATAGAAAACAAGTCTTTTAGGGTGAACTTCTGATTTATTTTTTTAACTACAGCTTTAGGCCTTATTCCCATGGTGTCACGTGATGAAAATAGCCGACCTACAAGCTTGTCTATTTGGATGTAGATTTTCGCCATGAAACAGTTTATTTTTTCGTTAAAAAAAGAAAAGCTGTTAATATTACGCTTGTTTGTTTATCCTTGTTACAAAGACCTCCAGCATGTCATTTTATTTTTTGTATTTTGTGTAATAAGAAATGTTAAGAAACAGTATTTTTTCTATATGGCGAATAAAAACATTTATTCAGTCTTTGTTGGGAGTTTTATTAATATCCGTACTGTGATGTGATCACACAAACTCGTTGAAAAAGCACCCTGTAATTAATGAGCAGCAAGATATATTATTATAAATCATTGTTTTTCAATTATTATATATATATATATATTATAAAAAGAGAAAAAAGAAGCGCTGCAGGGATCAGTATAGGCTCTCAGAGACAGGGGCTCTTTGGTGATACAGGTAGGAATATATGAACAAAAAAGGTTTCAATGAAGTACTGCTAAGTTCCAAGGTATAGACAGCAGACTTACAGAGAAGGAATTTCCAAGGCACTCCGTCGTTGGTGAAAAACCAACGACGGAGTGCCTTGGAAATTCCTTCTCTGTAAGTCTGCTGTCTATACCTTGGAACTTAGCAGTACTTCATTGAAACCTTTTTTGTTCATATATATATATTAGATAGATTAATCAAGACATATTAGTCAGAAAAGAAAAAGCATGTGGTCCAGTAAGACACTAAGGGTAAAATAATAAAGAATTTACACAATACATGTCATCAACAAACTTTTGGAAAGGTTTTGAAAATTCATTGTTACAAATGTG
Organism: Nannobrachium achirus; assembly: GCF_963921795.1. Taxonomy (NCBI): domain Eukaryota; kingdom Metazoa; phylum Chordata; class Actinopteri; order Myctophiformes; family Myctophidae; genus Nannobrachium; species Nannobrachium achirus. The sequence goes on from NC_137828.1 coordinate 40,925,290, forward strand.
TGGGAACCAATGATTCACATATATTTAAAGAACAACTTTAGTTTTTTACAACAAGGGTTCATATTTTAGATTGTAATTAGAGAAAAGAAAAGATGTGTGTTAATTTTTTTTTTTTATGCATTCAATTGTTTTAGCCATTTGAAAGATTTTGATTGGTAGAGGGCTTAATGTCTTTAGATACAATAAGCCCATTCCCAAGATGCTTGGCAATCTCTCATGGGCAGATGTGACTTATGGGGGCTATAGTGTTACTGTAAAATGGTAATAAAGAAATCACCAGCTTATTGTATCTAAAAAATACATATTTAGCCACTTGTATGCATGCCCCCACCCACTGAAATCAAAATCGTTAAAGAGATAGAAAGCAGTAAATGACAGCATTTTAACACTCTTCTTCCTCTAATTAAAATCTAAAATATTAACCCTTGTTGTAAAAAAACAAAGTTGTCTTTTAATGGATACGGTATAGTCTGGGGACCACCAGGTGTCCAAATTATTTTGGTTCCATTTGTACTCTATGAAAGTTAAATAAGCCCTGAGGGTTTTAAAGTATAGCTACCTCGAGGTCCCATGGCATTTTAAGAAGTTAAAGCTGTAATTTCTAATCAGTAATCACTGGCATTGTCCAGGAACAGGGGTCTCCCTGTCTCTCCAGCTCTTTAACAGAAAATATGTTGTCAAGTGCGTTGCCAATTTCAGGCCGGCGCTGTCTGTTCCTGCTCCAAATTTGTCTGCTCATCTTTGAGCACATGACTCATCACTTCCCATTTCACTGGTGTATGAGTTCTCTTCTGCTGATTGGATTCAATCTGTATCCTGACCAGAAAATGCATTATTATTTTTGTTTACCAAAGGAGCTGGAGAGAAAGGGGACTATACTGGGGGTCCTCTCTATGTTCCCCAGGTTCTATGTTAGTTTTAGTGAGGTTAGGGGTAGGTTTGGTTGGTTAGGTGGTAAGAAAGTGCATGGGCAACATAGAACCTGGGGAACATAGGTAGGCCTATGGTCCCCTATACTGAATACAAACGCTTCTAACAAAGATTATAGCTATCCTATATCCTAGATATAACACTAACAAAACAATACCACTTAATACTGTACATTTTAATCGTCCATAACTGGGGTCTCGAAATGAAAAGGGTTGAGAACTGTTCTATGTGAAGAACTAGAAAGATGCAATTCTGGGAATTTGCGACTTGTAAATGATTCCTCCATGTCCCTTTTATGCCCATATAGATCCCTGATATCATCATCAGTATTAAAACCATATCTAGGAATGCCCATTATATGGACATAATATTGTGTCAGTCTCATCATCATGTAGTCTATGACGTCAGACATCTATGATGTCAGTCATCTCCATATTTGGGAAAAGTTAAATTTTTGCATTTTCCCATTCAAGCCAATGGAGAAAATTAATTAATTCACCAATAAATTAATATAAATTAAACTATAGCGTAACGACATGGCCCATGAAGTGCGTGCCACCAAAACTGGGAGTAGTGCGGCAAAATACAGTTTATCTGGGAAAATGGAAAGACGGATGGAAGAAAGTCACCGTGCGTAATTAATTACGCACGGTGTTCGGTTCTCCCAAATATCCGGGGACTACCTTTAACCTACCTTTAACCACAACCATGGTGGAGAGTCTGGAGACTAGAGTGGAGATTAAACGCCCTGCCTGATTGTGCGTTTTTTTGGGGGGGGGACGCGAGAAGAGACCATGGATGGGGGCTGGGCTTCAGCGTGTGAAACATGCCGTGGTTGGTGATGGAGGTCCTATTATTATAACGTCACCCAAGGACGTTGAATGAAACTTGCCAGACCTGTGCGTCGTTGATCAGAGAGAGAGGGGACCAAACCACACCAAACCGAGGCGCGTAAAAAAAACTCTGTCTGCGCTCTGCTGGAGAGAATCACCCGTCTTCTTCATGTAGCAACACTTTAAAGACAAATGAAATGGCAACATTGAAGAGCGAGTTTATGGGATCGCTGAAAAGTTCTCTTTATATTCACTTCTTGCTGACTTTCCCACTGATCATCAATGGAACTCCGTTCCAGTTCAACATGTTTCAGGGAAATGCGTATCGCACCGAGCCAGGGCAGAGAAATAAGTGAGTGAATATGGCATTTAACCTTGTTCACCTTTTTATTGGCATTTATGTATGTATTTATTTGTGCATTGTGGTTATACATAGGCCTACTCTTAGTCTTGACAGTGTCAACACAACAACATAGGTGAAATATAACATCTATTTTTAACCTACTTTTATTGAAGGATTGTCACGTAGGGCCTACAGCTTAGGCCATTAACAGCATATTGATATAGGCTAACTTCTATTTTTTAACTGCAGTGATGCATTCTCTGGATTTTAGGAATAACTGTCTTTGTCATGAATGGAAACTTAAAATCTTGCATGTTTTTATATAGGCCTAGCCTAGGCCTATTGAATGTATTTTTTATTATCTTAATAGGCTATATTGTTTTAAAATGAATTAAATATGTCTTTCATCTTTACATCCAGAAACATGTGCGCTTACGTAGTGCACAAGAACGTGAGCTGTGCCGTTGCTGGAGGCTCGGAGAGCTTCGTGCAGCCAGAGTTCTTGCCGTGTCCACAGCATCAGCCAAACTGTGCGCAAAAAGTCATGTAAGTATACTCATGAGTCCAGACCTAACTGGGTGGAAAGAGTATATTTTTATTATCCTTCTGTGTACAACACATCATCTTTGGACAGTTCAAAATGTAATAACAACCAAGTGCAGGCTATGCTATCATTTGGTTCTCAAAGTGAGGTCCAGGACCAATATTAGGGCTGGGGCTAGGCTATATGCCAGGGACCCCTTGGGGTCCTTGGGGGGGATTCCAGGGGCTCCCCATGCAGCAAAAATTGTTCATATGACAACTGCTGGGCCATCACTCACCTCAGAGGAGCTGGACTGGAGCATCACAGTTCATTGTATGACACTGTAATTAAACATATAGGCCTATATAGGAATATTTTTGCCTATAGGCTATTCTCTTTGCCAGGTGTTATTTGTTTCTGTGACAGCCAGGTGAGAGCTGAGGCAACACAATTGTTTTATGAAGTTTGACTTGATGAGAGAGCAATGCAAATCAGTAGAGAATTAGTTTTGTTATGCCCAGATGTGAACAAGCATCTCATCTGCTTTGAATTGACATGGCACATTCTTTGCTGAGCTGGGTAACAATCGGACATTCTCTTACTGTACTTAGTTTCAATTGAATAATACAACATAGCCTAGTAAGGCATGATACAATAAATAAATAAATCCTAAATACATTTTGGATGTAAATATGGGTCATGGACATATGGACCAAAACCTATATTTGTGTGTGTGTGTGTGTGTGTGTGTGTGTGTGTGTGTGTGTGTGTGTGTGTGTGTGTGTGTGTGTGTGTGTGTGTGTGTGTGTGTGTGTGTGTGTTAAAATGATGGAACATCTGAAATGAAGTTGCTTGCTGCTTGATTAATAATAGAATTGTGGCAGCCTTGTGCCCAATGCAGCCCATCTGGAGTTTGTTGTCAGTAAACAGATCTTTATTGCTGGGATTCCAGTGTTTTTACGCTGTTCTCCTCAGAGGGGATCAATGCACAAGCATGGTCTGGCAAAGCAAAGCTTCCTCAGATTTCACAAAAGGACCATTGACTGTTAGGGGCGCCCCCGAGAATAACATAGTGTTTTGTGTTGTAATTGTGCAATTGGCATGTTTGAATGACGAGAGAGGTTCAGATCCCTGAGCATTGTTCCAGATGTGATCCATCATGGACTCTTCCCTTAGAGTATCCAAGTGAAACGTGAGCAGCATCATTTATGTCTATCCCGTGTCATTACAGACTACCATGTCATTATGCGTACTGTGTGTATCAACAAATATGACATTGTCTGTGATAATTATCTCTTCCCTTCCCATGCGATGCCATATGTTATGTGTTCTCTCAGACACCGTACACACTTTAGGCCTGTGTACAAGATCGCTTACAAGACGGTGACTGAGCTGGAGTGGAGATGCTGCCCTGGGTACCAGGGTCATGCCTGCAGCGAGCTGAAATCTGAAACGCCACTACGCCAGAGAGAGCACAGACATCATCTGTCCCACACAGCTTATCCTCCTACTTCATCAAATGGTGAACATGGTTATTCCTTTTTATTTTAAAATGTTATAGTTAAAGGGATATTTCACTTTCAAATATGTTTGGGGTCATTTTAACGTCTACTCAGGCTTTCGTGAACACCTCAGACAGTTTTTAAGTTGCTTGATGCAGTATTCATCTTATTAGACTAGACACGCCCCACTTCCTATACAAACCCATTGTAACCTTAAACTCAATTTTAACCATGATAAATTAATCATAAACACCTGTCCTTGGTTCTGGTGACTCATAGTTCCCTCCTAACACTTAATAATTTATTTTGAAAATGAAAAAAATATTAATAATAATAAAGAATAAAATAAATTAACACATCTGGTGCCAACCCCGAGTTTCCCGAGTTTGAAAAGGTACTACCCCTGTGCCAACCCCGAGTTTCCCGAGTTTGGGCCGTTTTTGAAGATTTTTTTTTTTTTTTTTTTCAAAAATATTTTTTGGACCTCCTGAAATGTATTAGGCATGATCGCGATCGCGAAATTGCATGTTTAACCCCCATACCAACCCATTCTTTCAAACATGGCAGCCATGTTTACATCTGAAGAAAACATAATGGCTGATAAATCATGAATGCCTGAATGGATTTCCAAGCGGATTTTTTTGTTTGAAAGCTGTGAACAGTGTGCACACACGTGGTGCATCATCTAGGCATGGGGGTGCACGATCCGTGCACTATAAATTACATGGAAGTCTATGGAGACCATGGCATCGCGGGACATTGGAGAGAAAAAATCACTGCAACATAAGTGTTAAAAGGGCAATTGAAAAAAACATGGCACCCTCACATATTAGGAGGGCAGTATGAGTCACCAGAAACAAGAACTGGTGTTTATTTCTTTTATTTTTAATTCAACTATCATGGTTAAAATGGAGTTTGAAGTTACAATGGGTTTGTATATGAAGGGGGCGTGTCAGATAAAATGAATATCAAATATCTAAATACTGAATCAAGTAAATGGAAAAATGTCTGGGGTGTTCACAAAAGCCTGAGTAGACGACAAAATGACCCCAAACATGTTTGAAAGTGAAATATTCCTTTAAAGCTGCACTTTGTTTAAATGTCCTCTTCTACCCCGGATTTGAACCTGGTTTCCTGCGTAAGTGCTGACATTTTTACCATTGAGCAACTAGAGTCTTCCTGCTTACTCAGGGGATACATTTAATCTTGACGATCAGGTCAAAATTCGTGTCAGATCCTGTGTCTAGGTGAGACATGACCTTTGACACAATCTAAATAGAAGAGCAGGGAAACAAAATACAACCACCCAATTGTATAAGTTTATACTGTATTAACATACTCTATCATACAGATTGGACAAAATTACATTTTATTCATTTAAAAAAAAGTTACATAGTGCTGCTTTAACTAACAATGTAATTAAACACACAAAACCAATTATAGAAAAAACATTACAAATAGAACAATGACTGCAAAAAAAGTTAAAAGACAAATGTTTTTTTTTTATTTCTTAGTTTTTTCCCCCCCAATGTTTGTTTTGAATGAATTATGCAATATTTTGCATTTATTTGACCATTTGTTTTGCTGCTGTTGACAGAAACTTGACACATAAAACCTCTCACATAATAACCAAAAATGTATTCTGGCTGGCTGGTTATCTTCAAACCAAGACATCTCTGAAAAATACAAAACAAAGCACTAATACTAAAATTGAAATAAAATGTAAAAAAGTGATGCTTTTCATGACACAAATTCATACGCATAAACAAAAAAAAGGATCTGCAATTCTAAACGTAAACCCCCCTGACCTCCCCCAAAAGACATGGGATAAACATTTCCATTTCCTCATGACCCTCTCCGTCATCCCTCCCCTGTAGGTCTGGAGCAGCAGAAGACGGGTCATAGAAACCATCCTTGGCTGCAGGGGCCGCCGCCGCCGTTGTCAGGACGACCAGTGGGAGGAGGTGAGACGGGGGGTCCCGGCGGGGTCCTTGAGGGTCACGGAGGGTCTCCCACCGCCCACGTGCAGCGCCTGGAGGAGGAGGTGCAGCGTCTGTCAGAGATGGTGCTGGTCATGCAGGCCAGCATGACGGACATGTCGTCCAAGCTCAGGGTGGACTTGCAGGTAGGGATGTGACCATAATCGCTATTATCGTTTATCGCGCGAGAAAAAAAGCGATCACGATAATGGTATCATGGAGATTTATTTATTTTTATTGTGAAATTGTCCTCGGTCATGCACTGGGATCAATTCACCTTTTATTTGCAGAGCTGCATATCCGGTACCATTTAAAACGGACCTGGAAATATGTACTTGATAGAGTCTTTTTTTCACTCTCTACCAAATCTCTTTGTCAAAAAATAGCCTATCTACAAGCTCACAGTGCTTTGCAACGCAATGCGTTGTCAGCTTGTAGATCTGCTATTTTTTGGCAAACGTTCCGCCTCAGGATAATGGATGTTGGGTATACAGTATTTTGATTAACACGATAATATTGTAAATCATTTTTTTTTAGGTCACGATAATCGTGACATGAAATATTCATATCGTCCCATCCCTACTTCCAGGAGGACGCCAGTAAGATGCTGGCCACGTTTCTCACCGATCTCAAGCTTGCGCCGACTCCCGCCAGCGAGACCCGCGGCGAGACCCTCATGGTCCCGCTGCAGGACCTCTCCGCGGAGCACGGCTACGACGCGCACATGGACGAGGTCATGTCCAAGATCAACCAGGTCACGAACACCCTGGAGACCAAGAGCAACGCTCTCGACGACCTCCTGGGTCGCGTCAGTCAACACGACGGACAGCTCCGTCTGCTAATGGAGGCCGCCCAGAGCGCCCCGGTCACACCCCCTCCTGCTACCGCCTCCCCCCCGGCGGCCGTCAGTGCGCACCTGCGCGCCTACGTGGACGCTAAGGTCCACGCTCTGCGGGAGGAGCTGATGGAGGGCATGGAGATCAAGTTGGCTGACATGAAGAATGCGTGTGATTATAAAATAACGTCTGTCCAGGAGCAGTGCGAGGGACAGGAGACCAACTATCTCAGCCTGGCCGAGCTCATGGACTCCAAGGAGTCTGACCTCCGCAGGGAGATCCAGGACCTGAAGGTCAAAGTGATTGATTTGACGATGAGTGACAGCGGTGTACCCACAGAGGCCCCGACACCCGACCTACTTCTGGCCCGTGTGGAAGACCTGGAGGCCCGTCTGAACTCGTCCCAGAAGAATGCAGAGGCGCAGTGCCTGCTCCTCGAGGAGAAGATGAGGCAGGCTGGAGCAGAGGGAGTGACGGACCTGAAAAACATGCTGGAGGACAGGCTGACCGCCATGGAGAACCGAGTCCACGATCTGCTGGATTTAACCACCAACTCTCCATTAGTAGGCGATGTGGACACCTTGCACAGGGACGTTAACTATCATAACAACACTATTCAGGGCTTGGAAGAAAGACTCAACGCCTTGGACCAGCGCTGCTCAATGGAAGGCAGGTTTAATTCAACGGATTTGGAGAAGATGCAACAAGATTTCCAGAGCTGTAGAGTTGCTATTGATTCCATGCAGATTAGTCTAGACGGCCTGGAAGCCGTGGAGGGGCAACTCCTCAACCACAGCTCCAGCATGGAGGACGTGCACCGTGAGCTGGGCTTCCTCAAAGGGCACGTGGGAGCCCTGGAGGACTCTTCGTCCGACATGAGACACTCTCTCAGCCAGCAGTCTGCCGAGCTGCAGAGCCTCAACTCCACCTGTGGGCAGCTCGGGTCGGGAGTGGCCCAGGAGGCCAAAGAACTCCTGGAGCTCCACGCGGGGCAGCAGCAGGAGCTGAGGAGGCGGCTGGGAGAGCTCAGCGTGGAGGTGAAGGCGGAGGGCGAACTCTGCCGGGAGAAGGCAGAGGACGTGGGGAAGGAGGTGGCCGCCGTGGCCGGCCGCGTCGCCGGCGTGGAGGGCGTGTGCGGGAAGCTGGAGCCCATCGCCGGCAGTTTGCAGAGGATCAAAGAGGGGCTCAACAAGCATATCAGCGGGCTGTGGACTTGCGTCAGCCAGCTGAACGGCACCGTGAGAGCCCACGGTAGAGACATCGGCGGACTGAAGGGGACCTGCCAGTCCCTCCAGAGCCACATCTCTGGTATCGCCAGAGACATGCAGGAAAGGACCAGCAGCACCGCTGCTAAGTCAGGTAAGCTATTATAGGATAAGGACATGAAAGGACCCCGGTGCAGTACGTCCATTTTATGTGAATGCCTCCTTCTATTCGTCCCTCATATAATCTGTTTTCCAGATATTGTTAAACGCCCTCTTCCATTTTTATTACATCTCATCTATCATCCACAGGACCTTCAGTAGCAGACGTTTGATCTCAAGACACTTCAAGTGTTATAATGTTAGTGTTAGATAAGGTTTTGCCCCCTAGCATCATCATCATCTGGACCCTATTTGGTCGTTGCAGGTTGCGTTTCCCTAAATTGGTCCATGGTAGGTTGTGCGTAGTTAATGGTGGACCTGTAATAAGGGAATGCGTTTCATTTTGAGTGTGAGAGGAAGTTGGATCTCCATTTAACTGTGTACGTCTGACTCCCAGGAAGGCAGGGCTTGATTGAACACACATGCTCATTTTAATAGACCCTGCTTGTGTTGAGCAATTCCTTGGCCTTAAAAATATGGCTCAGTAATGCCTGCGAGTGCATGCAAGTGTGCACGTGTGTGCATCTATTTCCATGACCGAGCATGCATGAGGTTTTTATCTGAGTGTACAGTCAGTGTTTGTTGTGTGTTTGAGCAAGTGTAGGACAGCGATCCTGTTTGCACCATTATTATCATCATTATGATAGCATTCTTTCATTTTTTTTAAGATTTGTTTTTGGGCTTTCATGCCTTTATTGGATAGGACAGTAGACTGACAGGAAATGGGGGGAGAGATGGGGAGCAACATGCAGCAAAGGTCGTCCAGATCTGGGAATCGAACCGCCGCCGCCGCCAAGCATCCAGGCCTATGTGGCAATGCCTAAGTGTTATGCGCCTGGACCAGTAGGCCAGCAGGCGCCCCCTATCATAGCATATTTAGATACCCTTGGACATGGTATGTACTATTGTGGGTAAAAGAACTGCACTTTTGACATGCCCAAGTGGCTAATATTGACTCACCCCCCCACTACAGTAGGGAATACGTGAACAAGCATCACGCCCATAATGTTTATGATCCGCGTCTGTTCTTGTGCGTCCATCTTGGTTTTGCCTCATTGATTTATGGGGCCAATGTGGTCTACATGGTCCACGCCGGTCTGACATCCAATTGGAAGGAATACAAGAACGCTCGCCCCAAAACATGCCTAAACCTAACCTTATTCCTCAACATAACCTCCGTAAAACTATGCCTAAACCTAACCTTAAACCTTTTCCTAAACGTAATCCTCAGTAAAACAAATACATGAATACAATGGTGAGTGTGTTTTGGGGAGACCTTCCGGTTACCATTGGAAGAAGGGGCAGAATAAAATTTGCTCTGCTTCTGATTCTGTTCCCATGAGTTCAAGACACATTATATGGAAGAGATTAAAGAAATCAAAGATTTGCCACTTGTCACTTCCCTGTGCCATTGGTTGGGTGTATATCTCTGAAAGGCACGGACAGCCTTCAATATTAATCTCTATAAGCTGGCACTTTTCATCTGATGTGGCCAAAATGTGTCTCATGGAGATTTCTGAGAAATGTCGTTATCCCTCCCATCGTTTGTTGTCCTAAGTAGAACTGACGTTTTAAATTGTTCTACCGTCATTGGGAATTTATGGGTAAGAGCCCCGTGAGAGATGGGGCATTAATCATGAGTTCCTCTCTGACATGGTGAAGTTCTACAAGGCTTGGTCTGCACTGCAGTGGTGGGGAAAAGTACTCACTTTAGTACTAATAGGCATACTGCAATGTAGAAATACTCTGTTACAAGTAAAAGTCTGGAATTCAAAATGTTCTTGAGTAAAAGTGCAAAAGTATTGTTATCACAATGTACTTAAAGTACCAAAAGTACAAAGTACTCATCGTGCAGAATGTCCCATTTCACAAGTTTTCAAAATGTATAAAATGTAAAAACAAAAAAAAGCAGATCTAAAGCTCACAATGTGTCAGGTTTTCAAATAAGTGTAGTGGAGTAAAAGTACAATATTTGCCTCTGAGATGTACTATAGTTGTGTAGAAGTAGAAGTACTGAGTATTGTGAGTACTCCAGTAAACTAAAAAAAGAAAAACCCAAAAAATGTACTGTACTGTACAGTAGTTACTGTGTGAGTAAAAGTACACTGCAGTACCAAGGCTGCTGCTTCTCACCCCTGGCAGTAGCCTCACCCTTTTATGTCTTTCTTATTTATCTGAAAGGCACTGGAAAATACTGCCTGAAGCGTTCCATTACTACAAGCAGCTTATCAGTGTCGCCAGGGGCATCACAAGGGGGGGGGGGGGGGGGGGGGGGGGGGAGTGGGACTGAGTTACTAGGGCCCAAGGTGGAGGGGCCTTAATTATTTTATACTTTAGCTATTGAAAGATAGCAGATATACAAGCTCACAGCGCAGCACAGAGTGCCGTGCTCTGAGCTTATAGAACTGCTATTTTCTGAAAAGTCGTGAAAATGTGTGCAAATCTTTGAATCTACCGGTATGTATTTTTTAAGTGAACATTATTAACTCAAATCTTGCTTCTGGGGGGTCCCTGGAACAAAATATTTTGAGATGAGTTTCCGTGGCCAAATACATATAATTTTGGGGGTCCTTCACATGAAAAGGTTTGAGCACAAATGACATAGAAACATAGGTTTTTCAACAAAAAAAACATAGAAAGATTTAGAAGACACTTATAGAATCGGGTCAAAATATTCAAAGAGTTGCACAAATTTTCAGGATTTTTCAAAAATGGCAGATCTACAAGCTCGCAGCGTGGTACTCGGTGCCGCGCTGTGAGCTTGTATATCTGCTATTTTTCAATAGTTAAAGCACAAACTAATGCGTAATAATGCGTTGCGTTCCCAGTCTAAATGGGTTAAACCCCCTCCCCCTATGAAGAACATTCATGGGGGGCCCGCAGTGAATCCTTGTACCCAGGGAACAGAATTTGGTGCGACACCCCTGAGTGTCGCTAGTGGGCGTTCTTTATTCCAGAGCCTAGGCGTCTCGACGGGTTTAGATTAGGCTACTGCATTGAACTGGATGTTCATATACTTCTGCTTCCCCCCAAAGTAGCTTTCTGTCTGTACTGTTATTCTCGTTTTCCTTTTTCCCCAAGCTCCGTGAAATTCTCATTTTGTGAAGCATTTCTGACGCCCCATTAACCCCCAGCTCAGTTCCTTCGCTCTTTCCAACAACAGCAAAATCCAGAGTGTTGATTTAAACTCTGAGAGTGTAAAATTGACTTATTATGGGTCAATTCTTACACTTTCAGAGTTAAATGAGGAGGACTTTTGCTGTGTAAATACACTCGAACTGTCCCCCTGTGTTGCATGTGGGGGTCTGTGTGCCATGATGTCAGATTTACAACGGACAATTTACAATGGTTAAGGGGAGCTGGCCTTTCTCCTCGTGACTTCAGTTAACTTGATTTAAGACTGCCTTGATATTGTGCTGATATTGATATCATCACCAGGTCATCATCATTATTTATTTATGTATGTATTTATTTAAAACCCCGGAAAACTCATTGAGGGCAAGCTGAGGTATACGATACACGCAATGCAGACACAAAATGCACACATAGATTTATATATCTAATTAACCCATTATAAGACCTGAGGCCCACTCTACAAATATCTTCTATTCTAAATCCTAACAGTTTTCTGAAAAACCTATGTCGCTAAATTCAAAGATTTGTACATTTTCACACACAAGAAAAAAGCAGATAAGTTCATAGCACGGCACAAATTGATGCGCTATGAGCTTGTATGTCTACTATTTTTGAATAGCCAACGTACAAAATAATGGTTAAAGTTTCTAATTCTAAAGTGACACAGATGCTTTCCCATTTGTAATGGGTTAAAACAGTTATGACAATGCAGCAACAATCTATACAAGAATAAAACATAAACAAAAGCTAAAAGCAAATGAAATCTGTCAAGTCAACAGAATTTGCAATGAATCCACAGAACCTACAGTATATGACCCAGTTCCTTGGCATGATACCTGACCCTGTCATTCCGAGCTTAGGCAGAGCCCTGTTACATTGGAGGAAAACTGCCCCTTAACTGCTGCGAGCTGTGGCCAGTAGCACATTGTCTTAGACAATATGATGCATATTCCGGACATGGCTCTCCATTAGAGCTTAGGAGAAAGAACCTTTTATTCAGTCGACACAGAGTTGCAGGCTAAGTGGCGTAATTTCCCAAACCATTAGCTATCGTATGGCATATAACGAGCTTCCGTCGGTGACCTAAGGGGCACTTCCAAACATGGCTAGTTAGAGCGCTCCTGTGCATGTGTACATGCATAGGTTTTTTTGTGCACGCTCATGTGTTTTCCCTTTTTGATGTGTGGCATGTTTTCATTTCATGTACCTCTACTCTTGCGTTTCCCACTCTCTTCGTGCATTATTATGAGAACATTCTTCTGCAGATGCTAAATTCTTCTGCAGATGCTATCTCCTGGGAGTTTAGCAGAGACCGGTGGTGGGAAAAGTACTCACATTTTCAAGTAAAAGTATCAATATTGCAATGAAGATATACTCTGTTACAAGTAGAAGTCCTGTATGCTATACTTGAAATACTGAAAATTGGAAATACTCCAGTAAAGTAAAAGCACCTCAAAAGTGTACTGAAGAACAGTATTTGATTACATATACTTACACCACTGCTCTGTGTGTTAAATTAGCTCTTCGTATTTTACAGCGTGCAGCACGTACCAAGTACCACTTCCCCCAGTTTGTGTTAATGTGCATGTGTGGCATGCACATTGTCTTTTCCCTGCGTTAAAGGACATCCTTCCCATTGTGTTGGGCAAGGCAGTTCGCTACTAAAATGCCTTGTTGCAGAGAACACTTAGGGGGGCTCTATTATGGGCACGTTTGAGAGATAACAAAGCATGCATTCCTGCCTCAGACATGACTCAGTGTGGTCCAGCTGCTGCAGGTCAATGGCCTTAAGACAGAGATACGGCAGCTCACGTGCACAGTCTGCACATCACACACTCTTCAAGCGTGATAGCCCAGAGGAACAGAGGCGCTCCCACGGGAGTCGATTGTCCCGTGACAGGTTCAGACCTGACAGGCCCCCAGGACCAGCAACACTCACAGCATGATAACATGCTTAACAGTGTTAAATAGCTCTTTATAGAGTGTTTGTTCAGTTATAGGGTTCTCCTAATCAGGAGAGAAAACTCATACTGGATAACCAAGTGAAATTCGATGTGATGAAACCAAACAAAATGAGCAGACAAAATTGGAACTCTCTCTTTTTTGTATTTTATTGATTGAGCACTTTATTGAAAATGAATTCAATATATACACATGAAAGCCCAAAGTCAAAGGCTTTCCGTTGTGGTCGTTTTGGGGAAGGGAGGGCATGGAGAAACAATACAAATACAAAACAGGGACAAAAAGCTAAACACATAAACAAAACAAAGGAAGATTGACAAAATAAATCTACAATTTTAATCTAAATCGTTTTAGATAGTTTATTTTCCCTTCTTCTAATTGGATGAAATTGGTATCCCGACCTGAAAATTAATTTTCTGTTTATAAAAAACCCTCTATAGCATGATTACTTTTGGAATACAGCATATAGAGCTTTAAACGTAATAAAAACATATCACTTACACCCTGTTTAACGCATAAGTCATGTTAGCATTCTGCAATAAGTACAGTATACCACCATTGATTTGCATGCTGTTTCCTGCTGTCGCCATAGAGGAGGAGAAATATTGACTGTGAAAGGTTTAAAGGCTGAGGGAGCGATTTGGTCATCCTCGTTTTCATCCGTCTCCTGGGTTCCAAAAATGTTGGGACGGATTTATGAATTCCTAACTCGAAGTCCTTTTTGGAGCCAGGTCCATTTTTTTGGCACACGGTGACTCATAAAGTCAACACGTGCTGTTAAAATCACTGCAGTCATTATGATGTGGGATTGTAATGTAATGAGGGAGGGAGGGGCAGAGCCATACATGTCGGGGGGGTGGGGGCTGCGGACTGTTGTGTGTCAGAATGAATGGAGGGACACCTGTGTGACTTCTATGGAAGAGGTTTCCCATGCCTTCTCCGGACGTACCCCAACTCTTTAGCTCCTGGGACAACAGGAACCTCAGCTGCAATAGTTTACTGCTCACCCCTGTAATCACAGAAACACACGCGCACACATGGACACACGCACACGCGCGCACACACATGCACGCACACACACACACACACACACACACACACACACACACACACACACACACACACACACACGCACACACACACACACACGTGCACGCCTACAGCTTGTATCTCTTCATCTGCCTAGGGACCGGGACTTGGAATCAATTTAGATTCCCACGCGGGATAAAAAAAAAAGATTGTTCATTCATTGTACACTGTAGTGTAGTGCATACCTACAGTGTACCTTTGCATGCAAGGCTGCACACTAACAGACACAGGCTATTAAAGCACACGCACATGTGCAGCAGCAGCACCCCAGAGGATTAGCGCACATGTAAACTAGACCCCCCCCTGTGATTTTTTTATTTTATTTTTTTACGGTCCCCCTCCACACATACATTTTTACAGGCAGACTACTTTCTGCTTTTATATGGAAAGGAGCCCTTTCCCTCAGGGGTGAGGGACAGTCCGTCTGCTGGACGAATATAATGGACATGCCTTGGAATGCTGGTATGCCTTTCATGTGCTATCCGTCCTTCAGTCCTCTCCTTTTGGGAGGACAGCAGAGGAGAGTGCTGGGCCCTGCTCTGCTGTCTTTCTTCTAGACCAGGAGAACTCTCCAGTGGTCGAAAAAGTACTGGAGCGGTGCTAGCCACTCCAATACGTCACTTTGTGCGTACGTCCATGTCCATCATAGTGTTTTTCCATTTATCAAATACTAATGTTGTATGTTCCTATCCATATGTCCCTTTTATTATAGGACAATATAATGATGAGCACATATCTATTCTATACATCATCATCATACTGTACTTAGTGTGCTTGAACCCACACTGTTTCTTCAGTAACAGTATTTTCTAGCTCACTTCACACAGGTTTGATTCTTTTTTTTTTACTTGAGTAAAAGTATCAATACTGCAATGTAGAAACACTCTGTTACAAGTGAAAGACTGGTATAAAAAATCTGCTCAAGTAAGTGCAAAAGTATTGGCATCAAAATATACTTAAATGTATGCATTATGCAGAATGTCAATAGAAAGTTCAATATTTGTGAGCAGATCTACAAGCTCACAACGTGTTGCTCTGCGACGCGTTGTGAGCTTAAGTACAAAATTTGCCTCTGATATGTAGTGGAGGAGAAGTAAAAGTTTTGAAAATTGTAAATAAAGTAAAAAAAAAATAGCTCAAAAGTGTAGTGCGGTACTTGAGTAAATGTAATTAGTTACTTTCCACCACTGGAACTCTCTCTCTCTGTCTGTCCTCAACCAAGAGCATTGATTTGTTGATAAAGACCTGCTGGTGCTGTGTTTAAAGTCTGCTCAGCTGCGGTTGTCAGGAAGGAGTTACGAGTCGACCGCATCATGATGTGTGATGTTGCAGGGCTCTGTCATTTCCTTTGTTTATGTCCATGATGACAGGCTGGAGGGATTACTCTACTAGTGTTGTGTGTATCCCTTTACCATGTTTATTTTATTATGCATATGTTTATGTTATTGGACATAAAAATCTGTGACAAAGAGATTTTTAATTAAAGCAGCTTTGTAACTTTTTTTTAAATGAATAACATGTTAAAAGACTTTCCTTTCTGTATGGTAGAGCAGTGTTTCTCAAACTTTGAAATTTCAAGGTCTCCCCTTAACTCTGGCAGTGTACAAATGGAACCAAATGAACCCTAACGGGTTCCATTTGTACACTGTCAGGCGTTACAGACTTGTAAGGGTCAATTTAGACCCTCCTAAAGGAACCCACAGTCCCTGGAATCCACTTTGAGAACCACTGTGGTAGAGTATGTTAATACAATTTACCAGTATATACAATATAACCATTGGGGTGGTTGTATTTTGTCTCCCTGCTCTTCTATTGAGACATTCAGATCGTTTCAAAGGTCATGTCTCACCTAGACACAGGATCTGACACGAAGATTCAATGTATCCCCTGAGCAAGCATGCAGGCTCAATTAGCTCAATGGTAAACATTTCAGCAAACCAGGTTTAAATCTGGGGTAGAAGAGGAAAGTCACATAGTGCAGCCCTAACTGCTCTATTTACTTTGTACTATGACAAATAATGAACATACTTGTGAAATCATTAAAAAACGTTAATCTGCCCAAAATAGATGCCAGGATAAATGTGGTTAAAAAGCCTCCTCACCCCAAAAAGAAAAGGAAAAAATAATACAATTAATCTTGAGATGATGACAAATCATAAATGAGTTGATCAACATTTACATGACCGTACAAAGGTTTTATGAGTGACTACTATAGCAATATGTTTCCGGATCACCTTAAATGAATCTACTTCTCATGTCCAATATGACATCAAGACTTTTCATTTAAACCAAAACATCTTTTCACTAGGGTCTCTATCTAGGACAGAATTATTTGAAATGGGGGTCCAATGTTATTCAACCTCCAAGTCAATTTGAATGTGACATGAAAAGTTAGGACTACATAATGACCATTAAAAATAAACGGGAGACAGTTAGACTTAAGTAAAAGGCCATTCGACACCATTATGTGGTGTTTCTGTAAAACAGAGTGACTCAGTAAATCTTTACTAAGGAGATTTACTAGCTTCAACAAGTGTACAACGTCCCTCCAGGAAAATGCTGACCCGGACCATCAGCAAGCAGCTTCTATTTTAATGGCTCGCATTTGACCAAAGGGATGTTTCCTCAACACCTACTTTGCTGATAATTTAGTGGTTTTAGAAATTCAAACAGAGTAATTGGGGGCCGAGGGTTTAAAGAGACAGCTATGAAACCAGATGGCTTGTACCACGTCTGACCTCAGGACATCTGGCCCCGGCGTTGTTTTCTTTTTTTCTCCCACTGACCTGATTCGCTCAACCAGACCTCCCATATATTCATCATCCCTCCGTTTTCAGGTGTTCACGGGGCTGCGGGTGACTCGGGGGGTCGCCCCCCGGCGGTCACCACCAAATTCAAGCCTCAGGAGCCGGCCCACGTTCCGAAGGTCAGCGTTGTGGTGGAGGCCCCCCTCCCTGTGCCTGAAGTGATGGAGGTGGGAGAGGCCGGACCCCCCGGGACCATGACTTCATCATCCAAGCTGCCCAGAGGGACAAATGGCAGCATGGTACCGGTTCTGGGCTTCGCTGGAGCCCCAGGTGAGAGGGGGGATAAAAAAGAGGATGTCTGGGTATTTACATGCACGCATGCACACACACACACACACGCACACGCGCACGCGCGCACGCGCACACGCACACGCACACGCGCGCACACGCACACGCACACGCACGCACACACACACACACACACACACACACACACACGATTCAAATACTCATTTAATTTGTCATTTGACTGCACTGTTTGGTGTTGTTCCAGTTTCACCAGTGACATTCACAGGTCATAGCATTTTCTTCATTGTTGCTTTCTCTAAGCTGGAAGGTGAATTGAACAATTAACAGTTTGGCTGCTCTTGGTAGCCAAACACGTTCACAGACGAGATAAGGTTTTCATGGTAACCCGCATCTCAGCGCTTGCTACGGGTGCTGGTGAAAGAAAAAACTGCATACGTCATGACGCAACACAGCCAGAAGCAACCGAGAGCGGCCATTATCCATTGACTCCTATTCTATACTGAAACATAAAAACGGCTTTATCTCGAAATAAGGTGCAAATAACGCCGAGGAGGCCGAGATCAGCTTGTCTTCACGGCGACACTATGCCGTGATGGTCGGCCCCGGTTAGGATTTTAGTTTTCGCGACCGTTTGTAAACAAACAGATCTCCTTCCTGGATCGTCAGTGTACACCCACGTGCACACGCACGGAGCTTCCGGGGCTCTTCAAAATAAAGCGCAAGTGAATGGTGGCGTCCTGAGTGTTAAGATACATAGCCAAGGAGAAAAGCAGACTTAAAAATGTAACGTTTAATATACAATATCCAAGGAGAAAAGCAGATGTTTTTAAGGGTCTGGAAACCATTTCTGTCTTATTTTGAATCTGAATCACCTCAAAGCTTGAACTGATGTTTCATTGAAACATTGTATTTTGCTACTGAAGAAGTCTACTTTTTTTGTGGTGTTATGTAATGTCAAAGAAAAGAATCTGGACCAATATTGAACACAAAATATTTCTCCATCCTGCAGCTACCCCACCCAAATCTACGGTCTCGCTAAAGCTCAACATGCCAGTGGCTTCAGGTAAATCCACATTTTACTGTTTCCAATCCCTTTCAAAAAACTGTTCGAATTAGGCCTGGACCGTGGCCTAGCGGTCCGGGCACCTAGGCTCTAAAGTAGCCTGACAGTGCATTGTGGGTTCAAGTCCTAGCTGTTTTCAATGATCTTTACTGCATGTCTCTCCCCATCCCTGTTTCCTGTCCATCTCCACTTTCCACTATAAATGAAGGCAGAAAAGCCCCAAAAATATTGTTAAAAATGAAAGAAAACAGTTTAAAAAAAACGTTAAAGTGAATGAACCCATCTAGACCCAAGGCTGGTTTTAAAAACACCTTCTAATTCCGAACCAAAAAAAAATAAAAAATTGTATTCCAAAAAAACAGTCTGTCGGGTGTAAACCTCATATATCCTAAATTGTTACTTTTCAGGATTAAAATTCAAAAGCAGCAAAAGTAGCAGATCTACAAGCTCGATTCGAGCTTGTAGATCTGCTACTTTTGATGCTTTCAAACAGTACAGTAACAGTAGTGATCGAGTACAGTGACAGTATGATCGAGTACGGCGTTAATTTGACGAAAAAACTACGTTTGAATATGGAGATAGGAGGTTTCTGCTCGACAGCACCGATATCTAAAAAGGATTGAAAGGTATAACAACAGAGGCTTTACAGTTCTAGATGGGTTAAAGTGTTGTTTCTTCCTCAACAGACTTGCACACAACCCAGAAACCATCACCGCAGAAACCTGTCCTGACGTCAGGTTGGAATCTTTTTTTATTTTATGAATCTTTTCAGTTCCCATTTCTATGACATGTGTAATTGATTCCACAGAGCATAATAAATGTCTTATGTATGGTCAAGGTGAGAGGGTGGCATTCTCAGCCGGTCTCAATCTTCTGCCGTTCCCTGGAGAGGTTGGAATCATTCGCTTCAACAAAGTGCTAGTCAATGATGGAGGACATTATGACTCCCATACAGGTAACCTGTCGTCATCATCATCCCATTCCAGTAAAACACACAGTAAAACACAGTCTTAATATACATTTAATAGAAGGGTAAGTGATTTTCTCTGGTTAAAATAAGTGTTAAATAGCTTTATATTCTTCTGATAGTACTCATTGCTATAGAATGTTTGTTCAGTAACAGGAGTCTCCATCCCTCTCCAGCTCTCTATTAAACAGAAAATACATTTTCAGGTCGGGATACCAATTTTATCCATGACGCAAAGAAATGAGTAGACAAAACTGGAAATGGAACACTGTAAAATCGAAGCTGATAAATGGGTACTCTCTCCTGATTGGCTGAAGTTTTGCCACCCAGGCCTAACAGAAAATGTATTTTCTGTTTACTAAAGACCTGGAGAGACAGGTTGACGCCTGTTACTGAACAAACACTCTATAGCAATGCGCACTATCAGAATATAGAGCTTTAACCTTTTAGCAAACAAAACGTTAACCAAAGAATATCACCTACACTACCTTTAACACTTTAGTTAACATTTTATGGACTACTAAAGCGGATTTCCTCTTTACCCTCAGTGTGATACTTATCTATCTTTTTTTTCTTAGGAGTCTTCACAGCTCCCATGGACGGCCGCTACATGGTGAGCGCGGTCCTCACGGCCCAGCGCGGCGAGAGGCTGGAGGCGGTTCTCTCGGTGTCCAATCGCAGTGTCCAGAAGCTGGACACGGCGGGCTTCTTGTCGGGGCAGAACACACGCGAGCAGCAGCAGCAGTGCTCCTGCGGAGGCTCCACCTCTGTGAGCCTGGTGCTGAAGCTGAGTCGAGGGGACAAGGCGGGACTGGTCATGACCGCGGGGAAACTGGCCATCTCGGATTCCTCCGAGGTCCTCTCCACCTTCAGCATTGTGCTCCTTTACACCACCCCGTCAAAGAGATAACCCCTCTAGCAACACGGGATGGGACGATACGAACATTTCATGTCACGATTATTGTGATCAAAATAATAGCGATTTACGATATTATCGCGATAATCTAAATATCCCAAATATCCATTATTCTTTGCCAAAAAATAGCAGATCTACAAGCTCACAGCGCGTCGCGGCACGTTGTGAGCTTGTAGATCGGCGACTTTTTGGCAAAGAGGTTTGTTAGAGTGAAAAAAATATCTATCAAGTACTTTATTTACAGGTCCATTTTACAATTACAGTATAGAGGTTTTTAGTGGTACCAGATATGCAGCTCGGTAAATAAAAAGTGCATGACAGAGGACAACTTCACGATAAATTTAAATCTCCACGATACTATTATTGTGAGTGTTTTTTATCACGATAAACGATAATAGCGATTATCGTCGCATCCCTACTAGCAACAAGACCTCCATGCCCAGCTCCGGCTCAAAACACTATCTAGTTGACAGTTACAAGTGAAGTATGGAGCGCTTCAATGAACTGAAGCAAAAGAGTAATTTTACTGTGTTGCAGAAAAGAGACATGAAAGGAATACTGTACATTCTTGAGGCAAACTCTTCACCCCGAAGAGATATATACAGTACGTGTGATTGATTGACAGTTTTGAATGAAAGAGAGAAAGAAATACTATTAACAGACATTATCAAATGGGACAGTGCGAGTTCCTAACATAATGACCATTAATATATTTAGTAATCATTTACTTGCTTGTATTTTTGTTATTTGTTTAAAAGTTCTCAATGTATAGTTTTATTTTTTATTATAATTTGTTTACTTTGGTGCTAGATTTAGCTGTTGAAGAAATGTCTGATACAGATATCATGTGCTGGTGTTATGCACACACCACATAGGCTCTAATGCAGCCTGACAGCGAGTCGCAGGTTCGATTCCCGAGCCGGACAACCTTTGCTGTGTGTCACTCCCCGTCTCTCTCTCCGTGTCCTGTCTCTCTCTACCGTGAACTATCAATAAAGGCAGTAATGCCCCAAAAATACCTTTAAAAAAGCATAAAATAAAAGTATAGCTAGGTCAGAATCACCCTATACCTCCACATTCACAGCCACCTACTGTAGGGGTGCAAAAAGGAATCAAACCAATCCATTTTTATCCAAATAGAACCGATAATCAACAATTTAATAAAAGAATCAATCAACAATGTATCCCTATTCTGGGCATGTTATTATATGCAAAAAAATATTTTAAAAAAAGTCAAAAAAGTGAAAATAGCAGATCTACAAGCTCACAACATGTTGCGATGCGACACTTTGTGAGCTTGTAGATTGGCTATTTTCACATTTTGTCGGTGAGGTATAAAATATACTGTGATTAATAGTTTTGTTTTATTTATTTATTTTTTAATCAAAAATAAATCAACAGAATAATCACTAAGGAAATAATTGATAGTTGCAGCCCTTCTATTTTGCTGGGAGATACAATGATGTCTGTTACCATGGACACAACCTTTTGTGTTTTTTCGTAAATTAACGCCCTACTTGATCATACTACAGCGTTACACAAAAGCAGCGTTTTAAGCCTGTAGATCTGCTACTTTTGCTGTTTTTGAACATCTGAGGTTCCCACTCGACAGAGACGATTGAGCAAAGCCTGTGGGATTATAACTTACTTCCACTTCTATGTTTGACATTGAAGCTCAGCGTTCCTATAAATATTCGATATATTTATATGGTCTGACTGAAGCCTAACTTACACTTAATTGTATGTCTGCGTTGTTCTCTGATGATAATTGATCTACAGCAAGTATAAATTGGCCTTTATAATTCTTTTGTAGACTTTTGTATTTTGTTGTCCATTCCATTGAATGGTTTTGAGAGCGTTTTGATTGCTCCTGAATTGTTTTTGTTTTTTAAATGCTGTTGGTTTGTAATAAACGTGTCAGACAAATAATACTTTACGGTTTGGATTGTTTATTACATATGTATATCAACATTTCTAATTGGTATCTATCAAGCCCAGTGCCAGTATATACTTTTATATAGTAAAACAAACAGTATGTTATGTTTGTTATTCCTATTCCTTGATTTAACAACGCAATAGCCCCTGAAAGACTAATTTACAACACGAAAGACAACTATTTATTTCACAGTGAAGAAGCATAAATCTGAGTTGTCACAATGCATTTTGAGGGTTTTCAGTGCTCCTTGTTGATTTTGTGTCAGCTGTTTTCACTCAAAGATCTGGCAGAAAACGTGTACAATCGGCTATTTAGTCGAATATTTGTACTTGTCCATGATATTCACTAAGACATTCTCCACATGACATTCATAGCAGTAAACCTCCTTCATTTGAATGTGGTTGGTGCAGTTGGGTCAAAAGGGGCAGTTCCGTGACCGTGGAGAGCGAAGGTCCGTTTCTCAATGGATTTGTCATCTAGGAGGGTTATTAAACAATTTTGGCCGGGGTGTATTTTTGAAAATGGTTGGGAAAATGTTTGACAGCTAGGGTAATTTTCAGTCTCATTCACCTACACTATAAAGGAAAAAATGCATACCCAAAAATCTGCTTTAAGTGGGATGTGAGGGGTCAAACTAGGGGTTTTTAATTATTATGAATCCATTACAAGCATTTGTTTTGCATGAAAAACATTCCTTAGGCTAAAAAACGGCCAACAAAACTATGGTTTAGTGATGAGTCATCAATTTTCACAGTCTTTTAGGGTCTGTTTTAAGCCAAAGGAATGTTTTTCATGCAAAACAAATGCTTGCAATGGATTCAGAATAATTAAAAACCCCTAGTTTGACCCCTCACATCCCACTTAAAGCAGATTTCTGGGTAGGCATTTTTTCCTTTATAGTGTAGGTGAATGAGACTGAAAATTACCCTAGCTGTCAAACATTTTCCCAACCATTTTAAAAAATACACCCCGGCCAAATTTGTTTAATAACCCTCCTAGATGACAAATCCATTGAGAAACGGACCTTCGCTCTCCACGGTCACGGAACTGCCCCTTTTGACCCAACTAACTATTTATTTACAGAATGTCTGTCTGTCTGTCCGCCGTCTGTCCGCAGGCTGACATCACTGATACTAAACAGTGTCCCCGCCATGCTAACAGCCGCATGCCGAAACAAGGCCCGGCATCACTGACTGACATCACAGAATACCAATATATGGGCATAAACGGGTGAAACATTCGGCATGCTGACATCACTGATAGTCGTATGGTAACACAACTGGACGCAATGGTGACTATTCTGCCAAACGGGCACCGGTCCTATATATCTTTTCATAAACCTTAACTGGTTTATAACATAAAACTTGACAGATCTCCCCCGTGGAGCCAGGCCAGTTATCTATAAAATATAACTGACCAAATTGACTTTATGAAGTTTCACATATATCAGAAATAGGGATTATTGTGAAAACTCTCTGATGGTGGGTGATGCAAGTAAATAAAATGCAATCAAACAATGCAACTGATGGTATTTTTTAAAAACTGTATTGATTCTCCAAATCATCCTCCATACATACATGTAAATATAACATATTTATTTAACAGTGTAATCACGACTACTGTATTTACATAATATATTACTTTTTTTGAAGCAGCACAAAAAGGCATCTTTAAGATTGAAATGTGATAGATGACAAAGCGTTTATGAGGAGGAAAACACCACAAAATACTACAGAGACTGGATGAATGTGTGGTCTCTTCACCCAAAGTACTGTATATCACTTTCATAGAAAGAAAGTGATTGAAGGAACATATTCTGAAAATGACAGACCCACTCTGTCTCATAATAACCAATGAAGACTAGCTTAAAAAAATAAAAATAAAATCTTTTTGTGCTTAACATTGCATATTCCAGGGGTCTTCAATGTTTTTCAGACCAAGGAGGACCCCTTAGCTGAGAGAGAGATGAAGCAGGGACTACATTGAATAAAATGTTGTCGCATTTCATTTCGTTACACATTATATTTTCTATTAATATGTTGTATTCATGTAACCACTTAAACCCCTCAATACTTAAAGATGGGGTGCCATGTTCTAATTTATGGAATTTCTTTGATTTTTCTTTGATTTCTGAAATCAAATTACTGAAAAAAAACTCATTACATTTTGTTATTAATTCTTGGGGAAAAAAGCTTTTTGGGAATGTTTTTTGAAAACATTTTGAATAATAATAATTTAAAAAACTAAATGTAGGAAACAGAATGCAAAGGGACCCATGAAAATTCGTCTGCGACCCACAAATGGGTCCCGACTCCCAACCCACTGTTTGGGAACCAGTGCCATAATGCTTTCTTGTTTGCATCTACAGTGTGTGACAGAATAGCAGCGTGATCTATTTTATAAAGGGCTTTCCTTTTTCACATTTCAAATCACAGCCATGCTATTTATTTACTAATGAGCCAGCTCATATCATTTCACTCTTTATCAACACTGTTATTTCCACTAAGATTATAAAGTTATAATCATATAACCTATGAAGCAAACATTCAAAACTTCCATACCTGTACATAAATGATAATTTTTGTATACTCTTTATAACGAAATGTCTCGATGCCATCCTAGTCTGGAAGGTACGCAATATCAGTCAAACAAGGGCCGTTCAAGTCAATACTTGCATACAATAGAACAGTGGTTCTCAACCTTTTCAGGCCATGACCACCAAAAACAATCATATTTGAACTGGGTACCCCCCCCCCCCCCCCCCACCCTGATAAGTACTTAGAATTGTAGGAGTTTGGTCTTTCAATTTAGTTTGACTCGTTTCCACAGATAAATATTGTGAAAATAGCAGATCTACAAGTTCACAACGCCTTGCAAAGCGAGAAGTTGTGAGCTTGTATATTGTTATTTTAAAATGTTTTGCCTCTTATATTTTTTGACAATTTGACCAATGTTTCAAAAAGAATTTATAGTACAGTTTGCTGATTACTTTTGATGAAGTAATAATCTGTTTTCTTTTTGTTCCTTCTTTTTTGTCACTTATTGTCAGTTCACTGTCTTGTGGGGACCCTCCTAGGGGTCCCGGCCCATAGATTGAGAACTACTGCGATAGAAAGGCTGGAGCAAACGTACGTCTATTTTTAGACCATGCCTAAATAGACCATGCCTAAATAGAGACATATAATGTCTACAGACATTATATGTGCAATGCATATGGAGGGATATTACCAGATGCCTACTTTTATATCGATATAGGAGCTAAGGTAGGCCAGTACTATTGGCCGACACTGGCCTATCACAGGCCAAGCACACGTCATAATTATATTAGTAATTGTATCATCACTGTCGGGTAGAAACTGTGTATCTCCAAGTTTCAAAATGTACGTTTTTTTGTAAAGTAAAGCCCTGCTTCATCATGCAAGACTGTCGTACAAAATAGCGAAAATAGCAGATCTAGAAGCACAAAACGCCTTGTGGTGCTTGTAGATCAGCTATATTCACTATTTAAATCACTTTTAAAATGAAAAATACAAAACTGTTTTGGACTTACAAGGTTTCCACTTTCCACCCGACAACAACGATATTGCGTTGATTTTTCTTTTTCTTTTTTACAGAACATAATGGAGAAAATGATTTCTTGCCTCCATTACATCGATGTTGGAGCTAAGCCGACACTATTGGCTGACACTGGCTTACAGTATCACAGGCCAAGCACACATATTAATGGTGTTACATCAGTCACTGTAGCATTAGTCATGAACTGGAAGAAAAGATAGCAGATGCCACTTCGGACAGCTCTCTTGAATCAAGTCTCAACTTAAAGCAGTAGTTTACCCAAAGAATGACTGAATTCTAGGTTTCATTGGGTGTGTATTGTAATTGATTGAAAATCTTGGGGGGTAAACTACTCCTCAACCCATTAATCACAGGGACGTGTGCCTGTCAGAATGTGCCAGTGTTCTCTCTCGGTACAGCAAGCATGTGCAATTCACAACTACGAAAATACTGCAGACGGTCAAGTCAAGTGTTGAGGCACAAGCAGTGGTGCTACCGGTTAGGGATGGGATGATATGAAAATGTATATCTCCACGATTATTGTAAGTGTTTTTTTATCACGATAAACGATAATAACGATTATCGTCCCATTCCTACTACTGGACCACCTTTGCAGAAGCTTCATAAAGGCTGCGGTTGGAGCAGGTTTCATGTAAATGGGTGTACTTCATGAAACAGAACTCTCAGTCCAGGACTCTCCTCTCGCATAAGGAGGTAATAGCAGGATTTCTTTATAGATAAGACATCACCATCGCTATAATGGAATATGTCTAAATAAAATAATAATATCACACTATAATTAAGGCCTATACATTTGACTTTGATTAAACAAAACAAAAAAAAACAGGCAGTTTGAAATATTAAGGCAGTGCAAACATTCATCGAGGACAGTAACATTAAAAAAGAAAAGTTATACAAAAACTATTACCGCAGACTTTCAAGTGTTGATACAAGATGATACTGGTGTGGTACCAATACCAAAAGAGAGGAATCCTAGTAGTCATGGACTACAGGACTAACTACAGTACCACTGACCATAATTACACAGCGGCCAATCTGCTCTAATATGTCATCCTCGTGTGACTTGTGATTGTGGTCAAATAGCTTACAGCTGATGATAACACCATGTTCAGAGTAGCTCGTCGAGACACACCTCAGCTATTGGCTGTCTCCAGAAGCAGAAAGAGCTGAACTCTGGACAACTGAAGGTGGCACTCTGTTCCTTACTTCGTAGAGGAAACACGTGCTCCACCAGCTCACTCAGCCGACTGTACCTGCAAAGTAAATCGTCAATGTCGAGCAGAAACCATGTATCTCCAAGTATCAAATGTGTATGTTTTTTCGTAAAGTAAAGCCCTGCTTCATCATACAAGACTGTCACACGAAGCTAGTGAAAATAGCAGATCTATAAGCACACAACTGCGAGGCGTTGTGTGCTTGTAGATCAGCTATTTTCAATAGTTTAAATCAAAATGATAAATACAAAACGAACTATTTTGGACATACAAGGTTCCCACACCCACCAACGAAATGCATATTGCAAAAGGTTAGTATGACTAACAAGCCCACAAAGATAGCAGAGCTCTACGTTGTTTGGACAATACTTACGATGTCTTATTGCCTTTGCTTTGTTCGAGGATGAGCTCTCCTTTGGGGTTCACTGTGAATATGCGACTCACAGGCAGGCCCACTTCCTTGTAGGCAAACACATCCTTAGAAATAAACAAAAAGGTTACAGAATCATTTCAGTGTACTTTCTGTAGGTATTACGTTTAACTAGCCGGAGAATCTGAGCACTGGGAGTGGTGTTGCGCTTCAGTGTATTGACCGTTCCCATAAAGGCAGTGTTGATTTGGTCGACTACTAGACAATCAATCAATCAATCAAACTTTATTAAGGACACTTGGTCCATCCATAGCACATACAAATAACATAGAATTAGAATTCGATTTTTCACTGATGAAAACAAAATAAAAACTAAGCTATGATGACTAAAACTAAGATGAGTGTCGCGCTGTGTGACGCGTTGTGAGCTTGTAGATCTGCTATTTTCAGCATGCAACCAAGTGTAAAATTACGCATCACGAGGCCATACATTTTTGTCGACAAAATCAAACTGTAGATTTGGTCAACTAAAATCTTGTGATATTTAGTCGGCTAAAAGTAGACTAAAACTAAAACTTTTCAGATGACTATAGTATGACTAAAACTAAATCCAAATTTGCTGTCAAAATTAAAACTGCACCAAGGGTCATGAATATCCGCCCATCCGTGCTCAAGTAATTTTGTTACTTTAAGATACCCTGCCACGCATGACGTGCACGCAATACTGCAGGCAGGCCAAGGTAATGATCATAAATCATACTCACGTTCTCTCTATTCCCAAAGGCTGCGTAGAACGGATGCGTGTTTGGGTGGAAGAGATTCCTGATGTCTGTGAGACATTCAATCTTGAACTTCTCCGGCTTTTTTTCAATGACCTCCCTGAACACAAGGATTGGAGACTTATAGTTGACATCTGACCTCTGATCTTTCCTGCTTATTTCTTCAAGGCTTGTCCTCACTTTAACCTGAATTAACAACTAAGTTGACCTGCATGCACTCCTCAGCTACAGGCCTGATAATGACTGAATCCTTTTGCACGTAGAGCTTAATTTTTGTTATGTTGTCATTCCAGGTCAACATAGGGCAGCACTTAGGATCTGTCCAAAGTGCTTACAATTTAGTGCTGTACAGTAATGACAGCAATGATCCCCGCCACACTTTTGTAAAATAATAAATACTGCACAGTACATTTGCTATACTAACAATTCCTCAATAGGTCAAGTATTCTAGACTGCAGAACATTTCTTGTTTTGTTTTTGCTCCTATCTATTTGCTCTGTTTTTCTTCTCTTTTCTTGTGCAGCGAAGCATAAATAAATTACCTGTGGAAGGCAGAGAAAAGGCTGCTAGGGGACAACATGAGCGGTCCTTGTGGCAGAAGAGTCCCTCGGTCGTTCACCCAGTGCAGGTAGCCTCTGGTCATGTCAGCCATGCCAATGGCTCGGGCCGAACAGTAGAGGAATTTGTAACCGTTCCTGCAGTTGTCCGAGATTCAGAGATGAATTCAAATGTGCACTTAACGGCTAAGATTCAATTTGTTTCGTTTTTTCTTGTGATTATGACATCAAACCATAGCATTCCGTTAGCATCATCTTTGACGCTAATTGGACGCAATTACGAAAAACTAAAATTGCAGTATATTTTTGCAATGGGACTTACTCGTGCACCGAGTGGTAGAGTTTAGCAATGCCTTGATGAGTCCAATCCTTCCCGAGCTGTGGAAGAATCTGACCAAACACATCAGACCTTTGGGAGAGAAAAAAAGGAGCAATGAATAGATTTGCAATGTCAAGTTAGTGCCACTGTCCATGATGCTTAAATTAGCCAATGAAAGAAAGCGTTCATTATGAAGAACAGCTTAAGCTGTTTCTAATTAGCTGACTCATCAGACCTCCTACAGTACTTCAAACAGCGGCTGGCAGATTAAAACCCAATGTATGCTTTGGCAAAATATGTGTCATGGTGCAACTTGCCGCACAATTTTTGCCAAACAGTGGTGGAAGAAGTACTCAAATGTATGTAAAGTATCAATACTGCAATGCAGAAACACTGAACGAAGAACGAGGCTTAGTAGTAGTTGAGACAACACAACAGAGATCCTAGAATAGAGCACCAAAGTCTGACATCACTGCCACTAGAGGGCACTATCCCCTAGGTCACACAGTTCTTATATGACCTGATTTAATATATGCCTATGGTAATTCCAAAACAGTGACCCCAGGGGTAGTGGGAGTGATGTCAGCACTTCGGTACTCTAATACAGGGGTCTTCAACAGGGGGTCCGGGACCCCTAGGGGGTCCTCAGAGTTACTACAGTAACTTGACTCAAATCTTTGAGTGACAGAAAGTTTTTTTCTCCTTGCTCACTAGATCGGCTATTTTCGGCAAAGAGCTTTGGTATAGAGGGGAAAAAGAGCAGACTAAGTACAGAGTGAAAGGTCAAGTTTATTAAGTATTGACGGTTCAAGTGGTTAAATATCTGAAAACACAAATTGACATGAATCCAAAATACACTGATGATTGTGCTGTCAAACAAGTAAACTATAAGGAATCTATTAACAGGTTTTGGGGGTCCCTCCCTGCTTCATCTCTCTCTCAACTAAGGGGTCCTTGGCCTGAAAACGTTGAATACTCCTGCTCTAATAGAACAGTAAAAGAGTCACTGGGATGCCCCGTACTTGGTGATGGTGCCGTCGATATCGGAGATGATGACTTTGTCGTCCCAGTTCCACAAGTAGATGGTGCCCTCGCATCGACATGTCCCCTGGTACTGTGTAGTGATGCTGAAGCTGACGCTGTTAGGCCCCTCCCTTAGCTTTAGGCTCGCCTGAGACGAAGAGGAGAGATAGAGGAAGATACAGATAGCATTTAGCCGGTAATGTTAATCCAGTCATGTTCCCTGGAGTAATGTTTTTAGACAAGTGTTAGATAAGAGAACAAAAAGCTGAGGGGAAAAGATGGAGAGGTTTTTCATCAGCTCATATTAGAGCAAGGACACAGGGATGATATGGGAGAGGTTTGTGAGACAGGGACACTTAAGTGTGAGTTAATTGTCCCTTTTCACGGCAAAAAAATCACGGCACACCATCTTTAACAATTCTTATAAATTGCTATATAAAGTATAAGGGGGTACAGGGACCCCCTGGGTTACAAATGGACCCTTAAAGGTCTGTAACTCTGAGAGTGTACAAATGGAACCAAATGGAACCTCACAGGACCGGTTCCATTTGTACACTCAGAGTTGTGGTGGTCCTTGAAATGAAAACGTTTGAGAACCAAAAGTATTGTAATTGTACAGCAGACGTGAAGTCCACTAACCAGCTCTGAAAGTGTGATAAAAACCTGTTAGGAAATGACTAAATGACGGGGACTCTCTTACGATCTGGTCAGACGAGAGGCGGAGGGACTTCCTATAGGAGGGACAGGGCGGTGGTGCCGTGCCTTCTGTCTGCACGCGCTCAGTATGAGGCACGATGGGCGCCATGTTGTTCAGCTCTTTAGACTCATCATCGCTGGAGGACTCTTCTGTTTTATGCCTGGAAGACAACGACACGCAAGTACGCACTGAGATACTACACATGTCATGTGTCACGTGAATACAGTAGAATGATTAAATCACGTTCACTGAAGTTGGGTGTAGTAGGCCATGGTAACAAATGTGCATCATCACTTATAGCCACAAGATAGCAGTAGGTTCATAGGTTCGGTATTTGAAGGCGGGAGGCAGTCCGAAGAAAGAGAAAAAGAAATAGAAAAACATAGAACAAGACAAAGAAGAATAGACTAGGACAACAAGAAACTCAGTCACACTGTCAGTCAGACACACTAGGAGGGATTAGAGGCTACTCACACACGTGTGCGCACGCACACACACACCCCCCCACACCCCCCCACACACACACACACACACACACACACACACACACACACACACACACACACACACACAAAACAACAAGTGAACCTAGGAACCTCTACAGTGAAAATAGAGCATTAGATCTGCTTGCTAATTTACACAGTGAGGACAGATTGTTTTGGTTACGGATGTCAACTTTTAAAGCAAATGAATACATGCACAGACTATAAATACAGCCTTACCCCATTTGGGAATTTCTAGTTTACACACACATTTGTCATATCGTCGTTGTCGGGTGAAAACCTTGTATGTCCAAAACCATTCGTTTTTTATATCATTTAAAAAAATGAACTAAACTAGTGAAAACAGCTGATCTACAAGCACACAGCGCCTCGCAACGCGAGGCGTTGTGTGCTTGTAGATCTGCTGTTTTCACTACTTTTGTGTGACGGCCTTGCCTGATGAAGCAGAGCTTTACTTTGTGAAAAAAAACATACACATTTGAAACTTGGAGATACAAGGTTTCTGCCCGACAGTGACGATATGGTGGGTGGATGACATCACTGCTAGCTGACTAATAATTATGCTCTGCTGTGGCAAAGTGTTGTGTTGTGCTGACTCACTGTGTAGCGGCAGCCACTGGGAGGGGAGAGCTCTCAGAGCTGCTCAGAGTCTGCTGTCTCTCTAGCTTGGTCTCTGAGGACTGACAAAAGAGACTGAGTCATTGACAGGGATCTATGACCTTGTATTTCTAGCATTAAATAATAATGATACGTAATGGAAAACTCCTTTCAGTGCTACAAAGACTCAATGTTAAGACGTTTCGAAACGGGTCCCCATCTGGAATCAATGGGGGTAAATTTACTCAAATCAAATTTTTGTCTTAGGAATGTGACAAAAAACTAAAAATATTATTGAACTCTACTCTCGGCGTGACTAATCAATAGAAAGATTTTCATTTTGGGGGTGAACTACTCCTTTAAGGTTGGGTCTATAATGCATTATAATGCACTTATTAGGCATTGTAACACTTGTTATAAATGTTTAATAATTATGCATAACAATGTATAAAAAGGCTTATGAAATAGTATAACTTATATCATTTATAAGTGCTGGTCATAATTCTAATTATCTATAAACTCAGTGGAACAGTGGAACTACCAGGTAACACTTTACTTAAAGGTCAGGTCTATAATGCATTATAATCACATTTATAATGCATCATAAATGCATTATAATGCATTTGATGCTTCATAACACTTGTTATAAATGTTATAATTATGCACAACAACTTATAACAGAGACACTTAAGTTACGGTAGTTTTAATGTGCTGTTATGACCAGCACTTATAAACCTTGTTATAAGTTGTCATACATGATTATAAACATTTACAACAAGTGTTATAATCCCTTATAAGTGCATTATAATGCATTATAAGGGTGATTATAATGCATTATATTATTATACCGACCTTTAAGTAAAGTGTTACCGACTCGATCAATATCGAAGCAGTGATCTGGTCTTTGAGGCTGTTTCTCATTTCCATAAGACTGATTTACAATGCAAAACTACACAAATAGTATGTACATAGCGAGAAACAGTGAGAGTGTGCAAACGGACTATAGGCAGAAGACCAGAATAACCACTGTAGTTTTTAATAGGAATAAATTAAGGTTTTAATATGAATAAATTCAAATTGCATGTAAACTAAACGGTGAGTTTCTCGTATAAGCCCTCCTTGGGTTTCTTACCTCACCGGGACAACAACTATGTGTCACCTTTACCATGGAAATAACTAGTAAATTATGCATATGTATATACAGAATATTCTGTTGTGCAAATCAAATAAATGAAATCAAATACAACACCTGCTTCACACTGCTCTTCCTCCAAAACCACCAACGCCCAGACTTCTTAGGCATTCTCTCTTTTACCCAAGCCTCTTCTGTAGCCTATTCAAATAATACAGGATTACATTATGAATGAATGTATGTATGTATGTATGTATGTATGTATGTATGTATGTATGTATGTATGTATGTATGCATGTATGCATGTATGTATATATATGTATTTATTTATTATAATGTCTTAGTTGTGGGAAGCAGGGCTCCAGACTAACTTTTTTCACCTACGTCCCGGGACCGCCCCAAAATACAAATTGAACCGTCCCCAAATGAATGTAATCCGTCCCAAAAAATAATAAAAAAATAAAAAATTATTGCAGGTCTATTAGTATTACTATTATAATAATATGTATTATTATTGTTATTGTTGTTATTATATTGTTGTTGTTGCTGGTGAAATTGGCTTGACAATCCTTTCTATTTTTATACTGTCATTTGTGGCTTTTAAAAATCTTACCTCAGCCAGTTTGCTGGTGTGACTGTCATATACGGTAAACTAAAGAACCAATCATTGGAGGAATTACGGTAAAACTGGGTTTGTACTTTGTCCGTACAAACGTGTTGCGCGTTAATCTACAAGCCTACAACTAGACGCATCCTCTGGGCTTTGAGGGCTTTTAGATCGTCTATATGCTCACCGCACCGCACAATACCGTCGTACTGAAAGAAGTATAACCAGTGCCATGCTTGATCGAGTGGAGACGCGTGCAGTCTGCTTTTTGGGTCCGTTGTGCTTCACAGCAAGCGGTTCAGATGAACTGCAGCCGAAATGGAGTTATTTATTATGAGCGGACCGGTTGTTTTTGAGAGTTAAATAAGAGACGATTACTGGAGAAAATAAGCCGCCACACAGCACGGGAACTCTGTGTGAAATGAATGCCAGCTTGCACGGCTGGTCGTGATGAAGTTGCTTTGACGAACGTAACGTCTTGTATTTGGGAATATAGGCTATAGGTTTATAGAGATGACAAAAGTTAAACAACCGTTGATCTAATTACAATGTGTCCTGCTCCTATATTCAAACAACTGCTCGTGCTGCTCACTAAACGTAGGCTATGTGTCTGTGCTTGGTGCGTTGACATCGCGTTCCGTTTTACATTTTCATTAATAATCACAATCCAAATCATATAACGTTACTATTTATGTGGCGAAGCAGGGGGCGGGGATGCTAAGATTTATCTCTCAGCCACAGCTTGTAGATCGGCTATTTTCCACTAGTTGTAAATTAACCCAGATTGACAGTCTGTTCTCTGCCTCATTCTGCTGGTTAATCTCTTCAAATAGCGCAGCATTTTAGCAACTAAGTTCTACCTGAAAAGGATGATCAGCACTGCCTGTGGTAACTTCTTAATTAACATTCTGTTTACATCATATTCATTTTCTGTGAGTCTCATACTGCGAGTTTGGACACTGAGCAGTGACATTGATATGCGCCATTGGCTCAAAAAAATCCTCTACGTCCCGTCTGCGTCCCAGGGGAGATTAATTTGCGTCCCAAATATATATTTTTACGTCCCCGGGACTTCGGGAGTCCCTTAGTCTCGAGCCCTGGTGGGAAGAGTTTCATGTTAATCAAGTTTACTGATTCTTATGTTTGGTAATATGCATCACTCAGGTAATAAAAAAACGTTGATTCATGATTCCAAAAATGTGTAAAGAAAATTAAATAAATACACAATTTATGGGATCATAGACAGATGCTACAGTTGATGTATACTGTACTAGTTAATAAAACAAAACAAAACAGAATATTCTGTAAAGTTTACCTTTGGCAAGTTCTTCTGAAATGCCAGCATGCAAAGTATCAAAGGGGCTGCCAATGTCCAGTTGTAATATCTGTAAAAGAAATGGTTCTGTTTTATTGGTATAAATGTGAAAATATTTGGTTGTGGTCAATGATATTTCTCTCTGGGATAATGAGTTTTTTTTATGATGATGATGATGATGATGATGATGATGATGATGATGATGAGATTGATGACTCACCTGTTTGCAATTCGAACCACCAAATTGGGATTGTCGATCATTGCTGGATTATCAGCAAATTCCTGATATGTGATGATGTGCTCCATGAATTTCTCTGCAATAGATATTACAAAAAACTAAGTTAATAATCACGCCCTCCGTCTCTTATTATCCTCATTGTTAGATGTTTAGCATTATGACTTAAGAGCAATGGCCACCATGTGAATATGGTCAATAGGCTCTACTGGAAAGAAAATGGGACGATTCTTTACTTTAGCGCAATGGTTCTCAAACCATTTAATTTCAAGGACGCCCATAACTCTGTGTGAGTGTACAAATAGAACCAAATAGATCCGTAACTCTCAAGAGTTACACACCCGTAAGGGGCCATTTGGTCCATACCTGACCACACGGTGAGACCCACTGGTGTAACAGACTCTGTTTGACCAGAATGGAACAGAGCCTTAAATACATTTAATATAATTGATAAGATACAGAACAGTACAGTAAGGAATTTATTTCAAAAATGGCTGCTGTGCATCGGAAGGTACTCTGTGAGAGAGACATTCAAAGATAGGTAATGCATCCTAAATTGCATTCGATATGTCAGACCAGTGGTTCTCAAAGTGGATTCCAGGGACCCTTTGGGTTCCTTTAAGGGGGTCTAAATTGACCTATACAAGTCTGTAACTCTGGCAGTAAACAAATGGAACCAAATGAACCTGTTAGGGTTCTTTTGGTTCTATTTGTACACTGCCAGAGGTAAGGGGAGACCGTGAAATTTGAAAGTTTGAGAAACACTGTGTCAGACTATCAAACCGTGGCCACAGTACCTTTGGATATCTCAGAGTTCTCTCCGACGCCCCCACAGAGTGACAGTGTGACGTCGGGCAGGTCTCCGGCGGAGTCCGACAGACACTCTGTGCCGCTGTCGGCTGCAGCGCTCCCTACTGACTGGGGGGACTGGGAACCAGAACGCCTCCCCACCTCCACCCAGTGCTTAGGCACCCCACCGGACTCACTGAAACACAGACACCCATCATCCATAAATGTATGTTATGGTAACATCACAAAGGCTAGTTGGAAGAACAATATATTTTATGAGTCTTTAACTACTTAAAGATGCAACCACCACACACTAGTGGTTCCCAAACATTTTAGCTCGACACCCAAAAGAGAAATTAGACATTTGCCCGGGACCCAAACCTAGTGAAAATATTATTATATTTTATTTGTGGAATATCTTAGATGTGTGTGTTTGTTTGAAAATGTATACAATTCTTCTATTTATTTTATTTTCTTCTAAAAATAAAATGATTATATTTTATGTAGGAAAAGAAAATTGGATTTTTCGTCGGTACGTGACCCACAAAAGAATCACTTTGCCCATGTTGTACCTTTTAGGAAAGTAACGAGCCAGAACGTCAGGTTCTAGTACATTCAAGTCGTCCAGGTAAATGTCCTCTGGTCCCTGATGTTGGCTCCGCTTTCTGACACCTAAGAGTCAAAAGGAAAACAACAAGTCATACACTATTTCCAAACAGCTGACTATACCTTCTCACTTCCCTTTCCTTTAACTGTTGCGTGTGATTGAACGCCCGCAGACTCTAAACATGAACTCTGGCTCGAAAAGGAAGCCACATCCTTCCTGTTAACATACAGACAAACAGGCTGGGTGTGTGGATTATCATCACATTGTACAGTACATGTTTCCACTAAAGCTTCCTTTAAAGGTATTTAGGGCATCCTGGAGTTATATGTTTTGTAAAAAGCAGAGGTGGGAGAAGTACTGACATGTTTTACTTAAGTAAAAGTATCAATACCACAATGTAGAAATACCCTGTTAGGGTGCCCTCAGACCAAAATACCTACTGTATGAGAGTGGAATCCGCGTTCCGCCAATGCATTTCAATGAGAAGGGGCGGTTTCATGTCAGTGGAGGATATCTGCGCACCGCGCAGACCTTGCGTTTATGCTGGAGCAAAGAAATTCTCCACGCAGATTCTGGTTTCCCCCCTCTGTCCAATCGGGTGAGTCGAAGGCGTAACGTTCCGAGAATCAGGAAGGGACTGGGAGATGTTTTGTTTTGAAGAGTCTCATGCACCCAAACTCTTCTCTTTTTAGCTTGGTGCATCTCCCCTTCCAATAAAGCAAGGGTGAGTACCCTTCGCCTGTCCATTATAGAGTTGACACGTAAAAATGATGATAATAAAGCCCATTAAATTGATAACCTCGCAAGTCGCAACGTAACCTGGCTAACGTACCTCTGCAGACAAAGGATCGCTACGCTAGTCTACACAGGATACAGGGAGGGAGGGCGGTGCGGGAAGTGAGTGACAGGCGCGTCACTGGCTTTGGGACGGAATACGCTCTCTGCAAAAAAAAAAAGAAAAAAAAAGAAAACGCTCCGTTCCCATTGAAAAGCATTGGCAGAATCTAAAGTTGGGCCCTCATTGCGACCGTCAGGGAGCAGTTTACTATGAAAACCTCCACCGGCCGTCCGTCCGTCCGTCCGTCACACGTCACACCTTTGCCCTGCTCATATCTCCGCATCAGTATGACATCACACCACATGTGTACACAAACCTTTGTGTACGTTGCTGTGGCAACAGTCTGTTGTTGCTGGTCTGTTAGTGTACGTTAGCAACCACCTTAGCAACCATGGTTTTACCCTAGCAACCAACTGTTTACCCTAGCAACCAACTGTTTACCATAGCAACCATGTTTTTTTACCCTAGCAACCAACTGTTTACCATAGCAACCAGATACGCAGAGCAGGGATCTCCATATATGGGCATAAACAGGTGACATCACACTGATGGGGATTCTGTTAGGGATCTCCATATATGGGCATAAAAGGGATTCTGTTAGGGATCTCCATATATGGGCATAAAAGGGATTCTGTTAGGGATCTCCATATATGGGCATAAAAGGGATTCTGTTAGGGATCTCCATACATGGGCATAAAAGGGATTCTGTTAGCTGTTAGTGATCTCCATATATGGGCATAAAAGGGATGCTGTTAGGGATCTCCATATATGGGCATAAAAGGGATTCTGTTAGGGATCTCCATATATGGGCATGAAAGGGATTCTGTTAGGGATCTCCATATATGGGCATAAAAGGGATTGTATCCCAGATGATGCCCTGTTAGGAGATCCACACTAACAGAATCCATATATGGTCCTACCGACAGCTGCTATAAGCCAACCCTGGCGATAAGGTCTGAGTCGAAGAAATGCTTCTTTCCTGGCAAGAATTGCCCCTTTATTGCGACCGTCAGGGAGCAGTTTACTATGAAAACCTCCACCGGCCGTCCGTCCGTCCGTCGGTCACACGTCACACGTCACACCTTTGCCCTGCTCATATCTCCGCATCAGTATGACATCACACCACATGTGTACACAAACCTTTGTGTACGTTGCTGTGGCAACAGTCTGTTGTTGCTGGTCTGTTAGTGTACGTTAGCAACCACCTTAGCAACCATGGTTTTACCCTAGCAACCAACTGTTTACCCTAGCAACCAACTGTTTACCATAGCAACCATGTTTTCTTACCCTAGCAACCAACTGTTTACCATAGCAACCAGATACGCAGAGCAGGGATCTCCATATATGGGCATAAACAGGTGACATCACACTGATGTCAGATACTCAGAGCAGGGATTTCTCCATAATATATGGGCATAAAAGGGATTCTGTTAGGGATCTCCATGTATGGGCATAAAAGGGATTCTGTTAGGGATCTCCATATATGGGCATACAAGGGATTCTGTTAGGGATCTCCATATATGGGCATAAAAGGGATTCTGTTAGGGATCTCCATATATGGGCATAAAAGGGATTCTGTTAGGGATCTCCATATATGGGCATAAAATGGATTCTGTTAGGGATCTCCATATATGGGCATAAAAGGGATTCTGTTAGCTGTTAGTGATCTCCATATATGGGCATAAAAGGGATGCTGTTAGGGATCTCCATATATGGGCATAAAAGGGATTCTGTTAGGGATCTCCATATATGGGCATGAAAGGGATTCTGTTAGGGATCTCCATATATGGGCATAAAAGGGATTGTATCCCAGATGATGCCCTGTTAGGAGATCCACACTAACAGAATCCATATATGGTCCTACCGACAGCTGCTATAAGCCAACCCTGGCGATAAGGTCTGAGTCGAAGAAATGCTTCTTTCCTGGCAAGAATTGCCCCTTTATACTGTAGGGCTCGTTTGTGTATTGTATGACATCACGCCACATCATCGGCTGAGGACTGTGTGATGTCATCATATCTCCATATATGGAGACATAAGTTGCTCATGCCCAAATATGGGCTGGTGAGGTCAGACTTAGTGTGATGCGTAGGTTATCTCCATATATGGAGATTCAACTTCAATGAGTAACCATGGCAAACTGTCAACTGCCTGTATGTCTTGATAATTGGTAAAACAAACTTTTGGCCTATTTGTGGAGATAAGCGACCAACGGTCGCTTATCTCCCGATTAGTAAGTCTTACTGGTACAGTATGTAGAATAAAAGTGCTGTGTGACCGTGCACATGTGTATTTCTACAATGGTTAATATTTGATGACACGAGTGGTCCTTTAAATAAGGAAGTGAAGGAATTGAACACTACCTCTGCTGTCAGTGTCTTTGGTGCTGGATCTTCTATGAGGACTCCCGGACGAGTCTTCAGCCATGAGACTGCTGGCCTCGGAGTCCAGAGGGACACTGTGTGTGCGGGTGGGCGGCATGGACGTCCACCTGGCCTTGCGGGCCCGCTTCATGGACGCGCCGGCGAGGTCAGGTTTAGGCTCAGATAACACCGGGCGGTCGGATGCCGGTGGCGCCGAGGGGCTTGGCTCTGGTTGAGGGACAACACTGTGAGGGACAACACAGCAGGCCTCTGACAGGTCGGACTTGGGAGTCCGAGGCATGGGTTTGACGATGGTGCAGCACACAGGGCCGGTGGATCTCTCCTGCTCCCTGGTCTCGGCCTCCATGGCCTCCGAGCTGAGGATGACCCTGAAATGTGTGCTCTCCGACGGAGTGATGGTCAACGTCTTAGGCTCTGATCTGTCCTTCTTGCTGACCTGGGTTTAAAGCAAAAGAAAAACATGAAGACAAGAGGTCTTTACACCAGGGTTTCCCAAAGTGGGTGCCGTGATGTCAGTCCAGGGGTGCCTCAGAATAATCTGATATTTGGAATACATCAATTCATCAATTTGCAATGTACTTGATGAGTTCTTTTTCCATCTACAACCAACTCTCTTCACGAAAAATAGCAGATTTACAATGAACCTTCCTCCCCATAACAGGGATGCTGGGGTTCAAGTGGTTAAACGTCAAGTATAAAGTTATTTTCAGTCAGTTGTGATGGAAACGGATATTTCTCTGTGACATAGACTCCCGTATCTCAGGTGGAAAGATGTGCATATTCACGTTGCTTATAATAATGTAAGATTCAAAACATTAACAGTGTAATTCATGGGTGCCGTGGAAGTTTGAAAAACCCCTGCTTTACACCACACCCCATTATGTTCACAGACACACTTTAGATATAGCCTACGAGTCCACGTATGAACAGTGAACAAGGAAAAGACTGCTTTCATTTATTATGCTCCAGACAAATGGAACAAACTCCAGGACTCTGATCAAACTGTTTTGGTTGGTCTCAATAGAGACATTTAGGGTGCTTCTTGAGGACACACTACATAGTGACTGCACCCGTTTCATGTAACCCTATGTTTATTTGCATCTGATGTAATGTGTTTCAAATGTTTGATATTGTTTTTCCTTATATCTATTGTGTTTTATATGCTGTGATCAGGGTGTCCATGAAAAAGAAAGCTTGCTCTAAATGGGCTTCCCTGAATAAATAAAAGAAATAGTAAAGAAGAAATTACCTTGCTATAACTCAAAAAAACTGTCTAGTTGTACCCTCCATTAAGAGTTGCACTTATGTGTGAACACAAACTTGAATGTCATAGTCACGTGGCTGGCATTTTGTTCTTAGTTTAGTGTTTTTTCTGCCAACAGACAAAAGCAATTCATTTTCTATTCTGTTCTACTCTGGTAAAGATTATCACCTTTCCAAACAAATTCCTGAATGTGGCCTTACCCTGGTGGGTTCTGGGAACTCTCCCCAGGTCCACTGCATGTGGGAGTGTGCTCGGTGGAGTTTCCTCTCTGTTGGGTTGATCATCAGCTCCGAGTCGCTCTTAGGAGACATGGATGCCGACAGATCCCTGGAAGAGAAAACAGTACCACACCCAGTGGTGGAAAAAGTACTCACATTTTGTACTTAAGAAAAAGTATCAATACTGCAAAGTAGAAATACTGTAAAAAGTCCGGAATTCAAAATGCACTTGAGTAAAGGTACGAAAGTATACTTAAAAATATCAAGCTTTCAAATGTATAAAAATCGTTCAAAATAGCAGATCTACAAGCTCACAATGCGTCAACGCATTGTGAGCTTGTAGATCTTGTAGCTTGTAGATCTTGTAGAGAGAGCAGAGTTTAATCACACTAAGGGTGCGGTCACACCAAACTTTAATTATGCCAATGCTTGTCAATGGGAACTGAGCTTTTTTTCATTGTGGCAGCACTGTATTTTACAATGGACAGTAAAGTGGCACAGTGAGGGGAACAGACCTAGTGGGGGAAGGGGACCATTCTCCATCTGAGAAGGGGTAGCTGTCCCACGTCAGGGGACAGCTGAGAGGAGCCGAATGCTTGGTTTCCATAGTGTTGTCCCTCACTGTGGAGACCGAGGACGTCCTGAGGAAGGGAATGGCATCAAATTAGTCTTGCGTAGCCAGAGTCAGACAACTATTCCACAATCTCTGAATGCTATATACGTAGGGTCTGGAACTACACATCTCGAAATTCGAGGCAGGAAGCTGTCATCTGTTTGTCATTTCCGTGTAAAATGTACTTTTTTTTTTTTTACTTTTTTTACCCATTTCAAATAAGCAGCAAGCTATATGCTTTGATGATTTTGAAGCATCTGAAAATTGTGAGAGGCAACAGTCTGGCTCGCGAGACTAGCGATAAATCAACAATGAATGAAAACAAAGGCACAAGTCATCCAACAAATAGGCGGGACTGGTCTGAATTATTGCCTACATGCAAACGGTAATGTCACACATGTGAGCATAATTAGACTAAAGACAAAATTATACTATCAAGTCATCATGTGCAGGACTGGTCTGAATGGAAAGAATGATTACTTCCCCCAAAAGGGAACGCCTTTTTGTGTGTGTCTTGCCATCTGCCCAATATTAACATGATAAATATTTCAGTGTGTGGAGTGATTCACTTGATTGCTGAGATCGTGGTAAAAATAACTATATCAAGCCCATAGACCTTATTCACATCACAGCCATCTTGGATCACATGACCACATGAGGTGGCAGCCTGCATTACAAACCATTGTAAACAATGGAGCGATGGTCCCAAAATATGAGTTCTGTTCAACCAATTTGTTTTGACCAAATCGACAAATGGGCAGATGACAACATCAACATCCCCAAAAGGATTAAATAGAAGGGTACATCCACAATATTCATGGCAGTTAGCTTACAATGTTACTCTGTACAAATTTGCTACAGTATCTGTGCAGACTAGTGCTTGCTCTGCCATCATATTAACTTACTGTATTGTGATTTTTGCATATTAATCAGGAACAATCTAACAACAAATATTTAATATGATGGTGGAGCAAGCACTGCACACATATAGCAAGTCTTTGTACACAGTAAGGTTGCAACCTTACGTTACCGTGGATGTAATCAATCCAGTTACTGTAGCCCTTCTATGTAATCCTTTTGGGGATGTTGAAGTTATCATCTGCCCATTTGTCAATTTGGTCGAAAGAAATTGGTTGAGCAGAACTCATATTGTGGGACCATCGCTTCATTGTTTACAATGGTTTGTAATGCAGGCTGCCACCCCATGTGGTCATGTGATCAAAGATGGCCACTGTGTGAATAAGGTCTATATCAAAGATATTTAATTAATGAAGATAGCTCATCCTCATTGGATCCACTAGAGTGCGACATGGTACACAAATCCTACAAATAGACTCCTAAGTGGGCGCCGGCTCTGACGGCAAATCTCGCGCACATCCTGTTTACTGGTGCTATAGATCCCGCGAGAGTGTGTTGCTGGGACAGCTAAAGAGCAATAATAAAGTTGATTTTCTCAGTTGTTGTGTCGCTGAAAAAAGCCACTTTAGTATGACAATTTTGTTAATATTATGTGGCTTGTGATGATCTG
Source organism: Nannobrachium achirus (assembly GCF_963921795.1). Taxonomy (NCBI): domain Eukaryota; kingdom Metazoa; phylum Chordata; class Actinopteri; order Myctophiformes; family Myctophidae; genus Nannobrachium; species Nannobrachium achirus. Next base: position 40,968,889 of record NC_137828.1, read on the forward strand.
GTCCAATATTTAGTTCAGTGACTATAGCTTCTGAACTATTATTTTGCTCTGTGTTCACGTTAGCTCTCCCATTGTAAATGAATAGACTCCAAACATGCTTCCGCCTCCTAAAAAGGTATCTACCTACGTCACACAGAAACGGGAAGTACAGGTCTTTTGCACCCTCTTGCTATCACCCTCTTGGTCTATATCAAGCCCCCAGAACCTTGGGGGAGCTCTGAGGCGCCATGGACATGGTGGCCGTTTTGAGGTACTGCAGTTGGAGCCAGAACGCGCATTTAGGCTTCTTTGTATTGACGCGCGTTCATACCGGAAGAGCTCGTTCATGAATTGGAGCCCCAGCGCGTCCATGAACACAAACGATGATGCAAAACGCGTCACATAGGCCCCACTACGTCACGGTTTTACTACCCGGAAGAAGGGGTGAAAACGCCTCATGTGCTGGGTGAGCAACTCAATGCAAGTGGACGGGCGAGGATATCTGGTGTCCTCTCTATTCTTCTTATAACTCTATCTATGGTCTATATCTGAAACTCATCAGCCCAATGGACAGATTGGCTAATATTTAAATAGATGAGACCAGCCCTATTATGTAACATGAAGGAAAATAGCTTTAAAACAATGTTCTCATAATCAGACCAACATTACTATGTTACATACTGTAAGCCTGCTTTGTATCGCACCTTTCTGTGAAACGTAATCAAATCCACTAATACAATTGGCAAATGGGAGTGCCGGCCGGCCGGCTGGTGGACCTCTGACATCACTCTGACATAACCATAAACAAACCCGATACGCCCAAATATAGGCAGGACCACAGCCACCACGTCACGATGACTCACACTTAAAGGATGACTTAGCAGGTCTTCATATAATTGGTCCTCACTAATGCTCATAACGATATGGTACCATTTTTGTCGACCCCATCTGTGTCTCAGAGGAGGGCTGTGGACAATATTGTTCTTGCGTTAATAAAAAATCACACCCAGTGTGAAGTGAGCGGTGCTATTTATGCGTTAATCTCATTAAGCATCGCACAAAGCTTGGCCAATGTTGGATGGGGTGGGACATACAGAAAAAAATCTAAATCGTGAAAGAAAAAGAAAAAACGTTCCTCACAAGGCATCTGCTACATTTGATGCTTACGTGTGACGCTGTAGTATGATCAAGTATGATTCACGAAAGAAAAAACACAACAAGTTGGAATATGGAGATAAGGTTTCTTCTGCCCCGACAGCAAGGTTATTATAACTAGCCCTTACCCGTTCAAAGATATGAGCTCCAAAATGATGTGCAGTGTGTGGGTTATGGGATGTGCACTGTGCATACAGTATATGAGGGATGGAAAGTAACTTTAACTGGTGCTTGCATTATGTAGGAGCATCAATGTAAGAAATACCCGTTTTGTTTAATGGCTATAGAGATACTGTGTACCGATCTGCATGATTTTTGGACAATATCTGTAACAGGGCCAGACAAACCCCCCCCCCCCCCCCCCCCCACACACACACACACACACACACACACACACACACACACACACACACACACACACACACACACACACACAGCTGGTTAAACATGTTGCCTCATGCTAGATGCAGAATAGATGTGCCTCATGCTAGATGCAGAATAGATAGTAGATACACCATAAAAATGATAATATACAGTATATGATTAGTGAAAGTTCGGCTTCACAGTTATGTTAGGTGTGTTCATATGCTAATGGTGATGCGATTTCAGATCAATTGCTCCAGCCACTGAGGAGAAACGCTGTTTCAGACAGACAGACAGACAGACAGACAGACAGACACTCACTCACTCAGACATTCGCAAAATTATAGTATAGATGAATGAGTTTTACCTTTGTCATATGTTAGAGGTTATCATGATTGATTATGTGTGACGTTATAGAGTAGATCATGTATTCATTGATTATATTAATATCTAGGTCTGTATGATGATACTAATACTTGATAGTTAGGAGTAGAGAGGCCTTCAGTAGGCCTCAGTAACTATTGTTTTGGTAAAGCCTATCTTGTTATGGTACAGCTCGTTCTAGTGTCTGAACATTCTTCTTGGCAGAACTCATTTACCACTGCCCAGAGTGATAATTGTACTTCTGTCCATGATATCATGTTACATAAACCACCACCACCACCTAATATAATTGTCTTGTCTCCTCATTTTCTCATGATTATTGATTGATCTGAATTCCACCACACCTTCCATTCTGGTTGTTGTTGCTGTGCTCCTCATCTGAGCTGTGCTCACAGAGCTCCAGCTCACTGGCCACAGGGTTGATGTGCTCGTCCCTGCGAGGGTCCGCCTTGTGCTTCCTCTTGCGTCTCTTCTTCTTCTTGCCTCCGCTGTTAGGGCAGGGCTGGTGGCCTCCTGAGGTTAGGGACGGGACCATAATCGTTATTATCACCATAAATAAAATGCTCACAATGATCACATGGCGGAGATTTTTAATTTATTGTGAACTTGTCCTCCGTCGTACATTAGGATGAATTTGGATAGCTTTTGTTGAGCTGCAAATTCGGTACCACTTAAACCCTCTATACTTGATAAAAACAGACATGTAAAGACCGCATTTGGTATGCTCTTATTTCGATCTACACAATAATCAATTTCGCCCCTAAAATAGCAGATCTACAAGCGTAGATCGGCTCTTTTCGGTATGGATGCTGTGGGTTCAAGTGGTTAACAACAAAAGTGGCATTTTAAGTTTTAAGCATATTTTGACAGACGTGATAATTCCTGTTAATCACAATTATTTTCAGCACTATAATCGTGATTTATTTATTTTTTCATATCGTGCCACGTCCTTACCTGAGGTACCCGCTTCTTCTGGGCCGTGCGGAGGTCCGCTCTCCATTGCTGCTGACCCGTCAGCTGCTCGGCTCCTGATCAAAGACTCTTCTGTGGGGATCGGTGAGGTGACCAGGTGGGCTGGGATCTCCTGTGTGGAGATGTAGCGATATCATTTTTTTCCATTCCCATAACTTATGTATCGGTCGAAACCGAGTACCGATCCCATACCAGTGTGTAATTTAAACAAATCTAGGAGTGGTTCTCAAAGTGTGGTCCAGGGACTGTCTGAGTTCCTTGAGGGGGTTCCAGATGGACCCTTACAGGTGTGTAACTCTGAGAGTTATGGGGGTACTTGAAATAAAAAAGATTGAGAACCAATGATCTAGGAATAAATAACGGAATGGCATAGACTGACAGTATCGTCAGTATTTCCGATACTGGTATATCGTTATCGGGAACAACTCTACTACTGTGTTTGGTTAAAAACCAATCAATATGTTTTCTTAGTCACAGGTTCAAGGTTGTGCGTTATTGTTAATTGTGTACAGGTACAAAAGAGTAAAACGTATTTTTGTCTGACTTCCTTCCTTTGCTATACGAAAAAACATACAAATTAGAAACTTGGGGATACTTGGGGATTTTCATATATTATATTATATTATATAAACCAGCACACAGTAGCTGCCACATTGCTTTATGTAAACAACTTCACAGTATCTTCTAGGAACAGTTCAACAGTTCAAGCATATTAAAGTGCAAGGAAAGGTCTGAGTCTGTATAACGGTGGCAAAGATAAGACACAGCATGACCTCGTGTTGTAAACCATAGTGGAAGATAAAGTCACAGCCTTGTGCGTGAATATGACGCCACACTACTGATATTTCAGTTTCTCTTTTTGTCTCAGGTCACGTGATCAAGTCAGATAACAGTGGTGTAATGTAAGTACATTTATTTAAGTACTGTGGTTGTTGAGGTATTTGTACTTTACTTGAGTATTTCCAATTTCCAATACTTTTACTTCTACTCCACTACATCTCATACCCAAATATCTTCCACCTTGGCTATTTGAAAATAGCTGATCAACAAGCTACAACGCGTCACATTGCAACATGTCGCATCGCAACGCATTGTGAGCTTGTAGATCAAACATTTTCAAACATTTTGTACTTTTACTTTTGATACTTTAAGTACATTTCATTTTTATGTGAGTACTCCACCACTGCCAGATAGCCTACTCACATTGTTCTGCTCTGTTTCCTGAACAAAGAAGGCCTCTCCGTTGTCTCCAAGTTTCATGTGTAGCTCTACTGGCTCCCCGTTGATCTCAATGTCAATCTGCAAGTCAAACATTTATATTATGCATTGCAGTGTTTACTTCGTCGGCTAAACTGCGATTGTGTTGCGCTCTGAAAATAGATCTACAAGCTCACAATATGTCACATTGAGATTGGCTTAAATCAATCAGTAATTACAACGCCATCAAGGCCCACTAGAAAGAATACATTTTGTCAACAAAATAAACTGTAGATTTAGTAGACTAATACTAGACCAAAAATAAAAAAATCTGATGACTAAAATATGACTAAAACAAAATGAAATGTCTTCAAGAGACTGATGCATTGAACAGTAGTAAACAAACAAAAACAAAGGCCTCATATACCAAGGTATTTCAACATAAAGGCAAATCATATGATTCCACCCAGGTGTTTGTTTACAAAGGGGGAACAGCTGACGTATTTGCAGAACATGACTCATGGATTAAGAAACAGGGCCACTGGATTACCTGCTGTAATCGAGATTAGACCAGAACTGAGCAACACAAGGAAGGCTGCTATTGTTTTTGTGACGCATACATAATCCACAAGCACAGTTCATCAAGTAAACAACAGCCTTCAAGTCTGCACAGAGCTCTCTCAGTATTGTCTAATAACCCATTTAAAGACATGGAACACCAACGCATAGTCCACCAACGCATAGTCTATAGTCCAAGTGGCACTATATAACAAGTTAAGTCGGGGGGAGAATTGATGCGGCTTTGGGCATAGTGAATGCCCAAAGCAAGTGAATGACCGTGCCAAGCGAAAGCCAATACTGAGTGGTGCGAAGCTTGCATCGAGTTGCAAACGCAGACAATAGTAAATAGACATTCCCTCCCCATCAACGTGACTGACGTGAAAGGGCGCCCTCGATGTTGGCATCGGATGCGAAAGTACGCCCTCGATGTTGGCATCGGATGCAAAAGGTAAGTAGCCAATCTGCAAAATATGATGCCTTTGGAGTGACGATGCCCCGGCATAGATTTTCAGTAATAATATCTTTCACTTTCACGCACCGATATTTCTTCTGTTTTATGATGTCATGGACATACTGTAGCATGAGCTGTGATTGGCTTGTTTCGGAGGGGACATACGTTCATACAGTAGATACAAACGGTACTTACCGGTACATACAAATCCTGTTGGCTTATAAGTCTCCTTCCATGTCTACATTAAGCCATATACTGTAGCCCTGGACAGCTTCAACCATTATTTTATACTTTAGCTATTCAAAAATAGCAGATATACAAGCTCATTGCGCTGCACCAAGTGCCGTGCAATGAGCTTGTAGATCTGCTATTTATTTTTAAATCATGAAAATGTGTACAAATCTTTGATATTTAAAGCAAACTTTTTGTAACTCAAATCTTTGCTTCTAGGGGGGTCCCTCCCTGTAACAACATATTTTGAGATGGGGGTCCGAGGCCAAATACATATCATTTTGGGGGTCCTTGACATGAAAAAGTTTTAGAACCACTGATCATAGAAACATTTATTTTTTATTTTTTTTTAAACCTTAGAGAATCAGAGCCTCTGCATTTGGGGACCAGCATGCACTTAGAATAGAATCGCATAGAATCGGCCTCGGGCCTCTTAATTGGTCAACCAAGAGTTTGGTCTTTTTATCTGCACCTCTTTCTTGACACTGAAAGACATCTTTGTCCCTTACATTCAGGGGCATCACAAGGAGGGGAAAAGTGGGACTGAGTTACTAGGGCCCAAGGTGGAGGGGCCTTAGTTTTTTTATACTTTAGCTATTGAAAAATAGCAGATATACAAGCTCACAGTGCAGCACCGAGTGCTGCGCTGTGAGCTTGTAGATCTGAGCTTGTAGATCTGAAGTTGTGAAAATGTGTGCAAATCTTTGAATATATGTATTTTTTAAGCGAAGATTTTGTAACTCAAATGTTGCTTCTGGGGGGTCCCTGAAACTAAATATTTTGAGATGGGGGTCCGTGGCCAAATACATATCATTTTGTGGGTCCTTCACATGAAAGGTTTTGAGCACCACTGACATAGAAAACATAGTTTTTTTTCAAAAAACCTCAGGTAAAAAATATTCAAAGACTTGCAAAAATGTTCACGATTTTCAAAAATAGCAGATCTACAAGCTTGCAGCGCGCCACCGAGTGCCACGCTGCCAGCTTATATATCTGCTATTTTTCAATAGCTAAAGCACAACATAATGCGTAATAATGCAGTAAACCAGTCTAAATGGGGAGCCCACAGTGAATCCTTGTACCCAGGGCCCAGAGTTTGGTGCAACACCCCTGATTACATTACTCACAACATCACTGTATCACCTACACCAGGGTTCCCCAATTAGTTTTCCCCAAGGGCCGAATTATGTCTAGGGTACCAAGCCGAGGGCCACAACATTGCAGGGGGCGACGGTAGCGTTCCCATTACTCCAGCGACAGTTTTCGTCGTTGTCGGGTGAAAATCTTGTATGTCCAAAACCATTCGTTTTGAATTTATCATTTTAAAAATGATTTAAACTAGTGAAAACAGCCGATCTACGGGGCACCCGCTGGCCTGGTGGTCAAGGCGCATACCACATACTAGGCTATGATGCCTGCTGGCGTCGCCGGTTCGATTCCCAATCCGGACGGCCTTTGCCGCGTGTCATTCCCCATCTCTAGACTGACGTCTACTGTCCTATCAATAAAGGCATAAAAAGCCCAAAAACAAATCTTTAAAAAAAAACAAAAAAAACAGACGATCTACAAGCACACAACGCCTCGCACCGTAGATCAGCTGTTTTCACTACTTTTGTGCGACGGCCTTGTATGATTTGCGAAAGAACATACAAATTTGGAGATACGAGATTTCCACCCGACAACGACAATATGCTAGTGTTGCTGCTGCTCTTATACCACCATTATTACTGGGGTTGGTGTGGGCCAGACAGTAGCCCCCCGCGGGCCGCAAATGGCCCGCGGGCCGCCTATTGGGGAACCCTGACCTACACAGTGTGGCCATCCTGCATGCCTGAGAAAGATTAACAACAACACTGGTTGTTGACGGGAACCAAGCCGCTCAGGCTGGAGAGGCCAGGCTAAATTAAGCCACTGAGAGTATGCTGCTCCACCTTTAGTCTCGCAGCGACAGACTACACTGAAGCTATTTATAGAGGGAAGGGAAGACAATCCGTTCTTGTGACAAAAGGAGAGTTGGGCCATATGATAAAGTGTGCAGAAGTGGAGTCAAGGAGTGGGCTGTACAAGACAATACACAGCAGTTGTTCCCAAACTGGGGGTCCCCAAATTATTTTGGGGGGTCCCCAGATGACTTTTAAGACCTTTTTTTATATCAAATTGGACAATTGTCAAATATTACATAAGAAAGAGGCAAACATTGTGAGCTTATAGATTGGCTATTTTCACAATGTTCATCTGTGGAACCGAGTCAAACTAAATGTAATGACTACAATTCCAAGTTTCAAATATGATTGTTTTTTGGGGTTCCCCAGTAGTTCAAATGTAGTTCAGATGTATCATGTCTGTCTGGTTAATCATTGCATGTCGTAATTATTCGTCAACATCCCGTTGAGTCACCTCACATTCTCTTGCCGCAAGTCTCAGCGCCGGAATCTCTTTGTGACTTTAGTGACGGTGGAGAAAATATATTAAAATCCTTTCTAAGCGAGCTCTGTTTTTACAGTTTCCTGTTGGATTGGCGATATACATGCAAGGTTGATATCCGTAACTGCAGGAACCAGCTAGATCCAACACTGAGGAACCGGAATCAGTTCCATCACATTTGGAACCGTTTCTGGAGCCATTTCATCACACTGTCTTGTATGTGGTGGTACAGTATGTGGACTCCCTGTCTGCTACACAATTACAACACTGGTGGTTCTCAAGCTTTATCATTTCAGACAAGGACCATCCATAACTCTGAGAGTGTACAAATGGAACCAAATGGACCAGATTTGGTTCCATTTGCACACAATCAGAGTTACAGACCATTTGGAATCATTAAAGGGAACCATTAAGGAATCTGACCATTAAGAGGGGAATCTTGAGGAAACGTTATAAAGCCCAAAGGATACCAACCCTATACATGTGGCACATGGACATTGTCAATTGAATGCCTCCGTATCTCAAACGTTGCCTCTCGCCCAGCCCACACTCACCACTTTCTCCTTGGAGCGCAGCACGCCCAGTTTCCCGAAGCGCACGTGGAAAGGGGAGCACTGGAAGGTTCCGTCGGGCTGCCGCACCACCACCACGTCGATGCAGCCCGACAGGGTGGCCTGGTTGATGCCTTTGTAGAGCTCCTTCACCGTCACCAGCACCTGGCCCGCCAGCTGCCCCACGTAGTTCATAGTGTCTACCTGTTGGACACAACACAGGCAAAAAGAACTACCATCAACACATATACTGTATAGAAGCATTACATCATCCACCAGTGTACAAGGACTAGGCCTGTCACATTTTTACTTTAACCTTAGCGCCGAGCGAGCCAGATTTCAATATGAATCTGCGCTTATAACGCCAGGAAATAGCTATATTGAATCCCCAAAATCACATTACATAACCAGGTACACGTGCCTGCGAATGCCACAAGATGACCACTAGAGTGAGCCATAGCCCATAGACTTTCCATGGTCCCATGTTAAGTCAGAATAAAAAACGAGGTTCAGGACATAACAGGATGGTACAATGACATGCTCTCCATTGACATTCAATGGACAGGCCGCGGGCCGCCATTTGAGCTCAATACTGCTCAATTCGTGCTTGATCGTCTCAAACCACCATTGGTATGGGCATCGGAACGTATATAGATGCCACACAGAAAGTTTCCGAATCAAAATCCGACCTAGTGAAGCTACGTGAGGGTCGGATGGTTTGCATTGAGCCTAGCGGCTAACAGAGGCCTACGTAAACAGGAAGCTATGGCTTAAAGGTGACGTCATAATCGTATCCTTTTTTTTCACGGTTTTCATCTGTATGCTAGTCGAAGGTAAGCTAACCGTTCCGCTCCGTCTATCAACCCAAATTAAAAGCTTAAACAATGCTTTTATATAAAAGTCGCTCCGAGTCGCTCGGCACTAAACGCCATCATTAGTTAGTCGCCCCGAAAGTCGCTCGGCGCTAAGTGAGTTAATGGTCTAATCGCAAATTATTTGAGATAATCGCAATTATGTTGCCATATGTTCTAACTTCATACACCAGTAAGACTCCCTAATCGGGAGATAAGCGACCGTCAGGTCGCAGCGTGATTTTAGGGCAAAATGTGTAGGAGCAGTGTCCAAAAATGTGGTTCAAAAAATCTGCCTGATGGTGGCGCTATATGGGACATCCATATTGATGAGATGAGTGTAGACATACTGTGTACCGATTTGCGTGATTTTAGGGCAAAATCTGTAGGAGCAGTGTCCAAAAATGTGTTTGAAAAAATCGGCCCGATGGTGGCGCTATATGGGACAGATCCATGTTGATGACATGAGTGTAGACATAGTGTGTACCGATTTGTGTGATTTTAGGGCAAAATCTGTAGGAGCAGTGTCCAAAAATGTGTTTTGCAAGAATCGGCCTCATGGTGGCGCTAGAAGAGGGCCATGTGAGAAATGAGGGGTGGGGTCTCCGCGTTGCCTTGGAGGACGAATAGGTACCGGCCCCGGCTCTCCCGGACGCTCCTAGCCCGAGTTACGGCATTTTATGTGAGCTGCAGTGGAGGGGGTCCTCCACTGGGGGCGCCACCACTTTGGCATCCGTTCTGGAGCACCAGGAGTCGGTGGTCCCCGGGAATTCCCCGTGAGCAGCCCCGCTGGGGTGGTCATTTTTGCACATTTGGTCATTTTTTACATATGGGGGTCCCCCAGGGACATGGGGGTCCCTGGAGCTCCGGGGGTCCTTGGAGGTTGTAGTTTGGCAGGCAAGGAGTGTGTGTGCAAAATTTGGCATGGATCGGGGCAACGTTTGCGGAGATATGAGCAGGGCAATAGTGTGACGTGTGAGATGTGACAGACAGACTGACTGACGGACGGACGGACTGACTGACTGACTGACTGACTGACTGACTGACTGACTCACAGTTTGTGGAGGTTTTGACCAGTAAGACTCCCTAATCGGGAGATAAGCGACCGTAGGTCACATGTACACACAAAGAGGGCTGTAACTGCCATTGGTTCCTAGTTGTGTGGGCAATGTGTAGACATACTGTGTACCGATGTGCGTGATTTTAGGGCAAAATCTGTAGGAGCAGTGTCCAAAAATGTGTTTTGCAAGAATCGGCCTCATGGTGGCGCTAGAAGAGGGCCATGTGAGAAATGAGGGGTGGGGTCTCCGCGTTGCCTTGGCGGACGAATAGGTACCGGCCCCGGCTCTCCCGGACGCTCCTAGCCCGAGTTACGGCATTTTATGTGAGCTGCAGTGGAGGGGGTCCTCCACTGGGGGCGCCACCACTTTGGCATCCGTTCTGGAGCACCAGGAGTCGGTGGTCCCCGGGAATTCCCCGTGAGCAGCCATGTTGGAGTGGTCATTTGGTCATTTTTGCACATTTGGTCTTTTTTTACATCTGGGGGTCCCCCCCGAGCACAGGTCTCCACCAGGCCAGGCGTCCTGGTGGTGCTACTGTATAATAGGCCAATGTAAAAAGGGTGGCATATGTTCTTCACCTTAGACCTTTCATGGCAATTGGACACTGCATGCATGATTTGAGGCATTGTGTTCCAAAAATGTGTTTTGCTAAAGTCTACCTGCTGGTGGCGCTATAACAGGCCAATGTGAAAAGGGTAGCATTTGTTCCTTGACATAGTGGGAATATGTGTGGCAAATTTCACGGTAATCGCAAGCTGCGTTGATGATTTGAGGAATTTTGTTCAAAAACTGAGCAATCCTGCAAACTTTGGAAGCTAATATTAGCCAATCAGGATGGAATATGAAATATCAGACGGATCAGGAGTAATATCCAAAAATGTGTTTTACATAAGTCGGCCCAAAGGTGGCGCTATAAAAGGCTGATGTGAAAAATGCAGTGAAAAGATTTTTCCTTGGTCTCTAGGGAGTGCGTGTACAAAGTTTGACACTGATCGGTGGAGTTATAGGTAAAACCACAAATTGGCCTGTTATAGCGCCACCATGAGACTGATTTTAAAAAAGTGTAATTTCTTCCTCAGCCTAGTGGGAATGTGTGTGTGCGCGATTTCATGATAATTGCACTTTGCGTTTGTGATTTGAGGCATTTTGTTCAAAACGTCTCAATCCTACAAACTTTGGAAGCCAATCTTAGCCAATCAGGATGGAATATGCAAAATCGGACAGATCCATGTCGATCACATGACTGTCGAGATACTGCCTACCGATTTGTAGGATTTTTGGACAAAATCTGTAAGAGAACATCGGCCTCATGGTGGCGCCAGAACAGGCCCATTTGAAAAATGTGGGTCAGAGGTTCTGAATTGGCATCCAGGGAGTGTGTGTGCTCATTTTGGCAGCGACCGGGCCAACAGCGACTGAGATTAGGTGGTAACAAACTGCGAGGACGCACGCACGCACGGACGGACACACGCACGCAGGCACGCACGCAAGCATGCACGCTCGCAAGCACGGACGGACGGACGGACGGCCGGACGGACGGGAAAACATACTCTCCCCCATGCCTTCGGCTGGTGGAGACAATTAGAGTCACAGCCTGAGAAGGTTGAGAACCACTGTACTGGGGCACCTCTCCCCATGTCCCACACACACAAAGCACTTCAGAAAAAGTCTGCAGCGGAAAGTGCAAGCTGGTCCCTAAACGCAGGCTCTGTCTGTCCCATTTTCCTGAAGAGTTCCAGGCAGATCGAGTCTAATTAAGGACTCTATTACAGCACTGCTGCTTTTGCAGAGCAGAGCGGAGCGGAACAGAACACTGCGGTTGTAATGCTCTTTGCCTGTCTGACTCCATATTAGATACAGTCACTAGAAAGTGCAGACTGTCCATGCGGCGCTGATCTGATCTCTGTCTGTTATTCAGATGACAGGGCAAGATATCACAAGGGAAGGCCACTTGGAAGACTACACCATGACAAAGCTTTTTATATGTAGATTCGGGGTGTTCATTTAAAGGAGTAGTTCAGCCAAAAATGACTTATTTTCTATCAATTACAAGCAGCAAGAAGCTTTGAATTCATGGGGTTTCTTTAGTTTTTGTCACATTCCGAAGACTATTTGATGACCGGTGGAGACTTGCAGTGTCTCCTACTGACTGATGTGATGACCCAGTCAATCAAATGAATGGCTCAGGAATGCGTCAGAAACAAAACCATGAAATCAAGGCTTCATGGGGAATTGATTGAAAATAAGTCATTTTAAAGAATGTTACACTACTGTAGCACAAGATGCAACAAATAAAGAAGCCTTGAACTTTGAGAGAGTAAAGATTTCTATACGCTCTCAAGTTAAATTGACACTGCAAACTTTACTGAGCGATGGAACAGGCATTAAAGGAGTAGTTCACCTAAAAAAATTACATTTTTTCTATTGATTAGTCACACCATGGACACTTGAGTTCAATAATATTTTTTTGTATTTGACGCATTCCTAAGACAAAAAAAATGATTATAGTAAACTTAACCCCATTGATTCTGGATGGGGACCTAAATGCTTGGCCCTGGATGGGGACCCAAATAAGGCCCTGGATGGGGACCCAAATGCTTTTGGGTCAGAATCAGTAGGGGTAAATTTAGGGTCAAGGGTCAAGTAAATTTACCCGCATTCTTCACCGAAATGCATTTGGGTCCCCATCCAGGGCCTTGTATGTGGGTCCCCATCCAGGCCCATGCATTTGGGTCCCCATTCAGAATCAATGGGGGTAAATCAATTTTTTGTCTTAGAAATGCGACAAATACAAAAAAATATTATTGAATTCAAGTTTCCATGGCGTGACTAATCAATAGAAAAGAAAGTCATTTTGGGGGTGAAATTGAACTACTCCTTTAATTCTCTGGTCTTGAAAGTCTGATCACTGTGAAATTAAGAGAGATTGGTAGATACGGAGACCTGGCCAAACATACTGTAAAGGTCTCACATGAAAAACACGAGCACAGACAATTGAAGCCTCTTTCAAAGACCTGTTGTTGATTCTACAAATGCCTTCTAACTCGGACAGATCCATGTTGATCACATGACTGTAGAGATACTGTCTACCGATTTGTAGGATTTGTGGACCAAATCTCTAAGAGCAGTGTACAGAAATGTGTTTTGCAAACATCGGCCTCATGGTGGCGCTAGAACAGGGCCATTTGAAAAATGTGGGGCAGAGGTTCTGAATTGGCATCCAGGGAGTATGTGTGCTAATTTTGGCAGCTACCGGGCCAACGGCGCCGGAGATTAGCTGGTAACAAACTGGAGGGAAGCACGGACGGACGCATGCACGGACAGACAGGGGCGAAAACATATTCTCCCCCATGCCTTCGGCGGGTGGATAGTAAGGGAAAGTTAGCCTCTAGCTACATCAATCTGGGAACTAAATCTAAATGACTAGCTTTCTTCACAAATGTGTTCTACTAGGTGTCTACTATCACCTCTGAACTTTGTCAAACCCAACTCCCTTGACATACTTTGTGGGAGCCAATCAAAGTTGGGGGTATCGGGATACCCAGGGCCTGGGATTAAAGGGGGAAAAATAAGAAATGGCCAATATGAAAGTATGAAGTGTGTAATTAGGGTAATGTTGGGCTGCTGAATCCATTCCAACCATTAGTTATAAGTAAAAATGACTCCTTGGCCATAAAAAAGGCCTAATTGGCTAAGGCTTAGCCAATCATGTCATTCGAGTTCACCTGTGTCCTCTTAGTCCCTATGTTTTAAACCCTGTGTTTGAATGTTCCTTGTCAGATTGTATCATGTTATCCTGTGTGTCATGTGTGATTACCAACCTGATCTTGAATAGTTTTCATGAATTCAAACACTACTCCAACCTTTTTTTTATTGCCAATATTATATGTCTCATGGCCTATTTTATGGCCAAGGAGTCATTTTAACTGAAAACGAATGGTTGGAATGGATTCAGCAGCCCAAAAATACCCAAATTACACACCTCATACGCTCATATTGGCCATTTTTTATTTTTTCCCCTTTAATCCCAGGCCCTCGGGATACCCAATAACTTTGATTGGCTCCCACAAAGTATGTCAAGGGAGTTGGGTTTGACAAAGTTCAGAGGTGATAGTTGACACCTAGTAGAACACATTTGTGAAGAAAGCTAGTCATTTAGATTTAGTTCCCAGATTGATGTAGCTAGAGGCTAACTTTCCCTTACTAGGAGACAATAATGTATTTTACAGAGGGGGTGGGGTGCTGAGAGGTTTCCCACCGCGGAGAATAGACTTTCAACAACGCAAAACTACCTTTGGTTTGCGCTCGTAGGGGCTGAGAAATCCCGGTCTAGTCATTTAGCAATGGGTCAGAGCTGACGATCTGGACCAGAGCTAGTAAAGTAATGACTAAACAACATTCATCCTTGTATATAAAAAACTGGGACATTCAAAAGATTACCTTAACTTCTTAACCTAATAAAGGGCCACGAAGGCAGCTTTTAAAAGCAGGTATTAGACAGTACAATGAACCATGCAATTCTTGCAAGAACTCTGCTGTAGTTAGTCTACTCTGCAATTGATTCCATTTCGATTTGGGTCACACAAAGTAAGCAAACTTGTTATGTGTGTCAATCTTTGCAACAGTGTCTACATATTAGCTTATATAATTATCAGTAACAAAGTAATAATAAGAAAATGGGTTTTCAGGACACAGTCAATGTTAGGCCATCTTGGGGGAGCGGTTTATCAACAATTTGAACATTATATAGCAGTGGTTCCAAAACGTTTCAGCTCAAGACCCAAAAGAAAAATTTGATGTTTGACTGGGATCCAAACTAATAGCCAATCTACAAGCTCACAACGCGTTGCTTCGCGCCGCCTTGTGAACTTGTAGATCTGCTATTTTCAGTACTTTGTAAATGTTTTATTTATCATTTATAGAAAGGATTTTATTGGTTGTATTTAGGAAATTCTTTTGATAAATGTTGGAATTGTTTTTTAACTCATTCCCCGCCTCCCCCGATAGTCCCGAGAAAATCCCAATGTCGTTCCCCGCCAGGCCCGATAGTCCCGAGAATTTGCTTTTATATAATGTAATGTTTAATTACATTCTTCCACAGCCCGTTACAAAGTCTGAGCCTTTTATCTTAAAGGGAACCTAAAATATCACACATCAAAGTAAGTGTGTTTGAAAAAAATACTGTAATAATGTATAAATTGCAATACAAATGTATAAATCTCCCCATAACCCACAGTGAACTGGCAAAAGACGCATTTGAGCTCAAAAGGCTGGCTGCCGGAAAAAAAAAGAGAAGAAAAAAAAGTGTGAGAACAGCTGTGTGTGTGTGTGTGTGTGTGTGTGTGTGTGTGTGTGTGTGTGTGTGTGTGTGTGTGTGTGCTTCCCTCCAGGACCACTATATCTCTGTTTCAGTGGTCCCTGTTGGACCCCCTGATGGTGTTCAGTCCCATAAAAAAACAGTGCTATCAGTGAGATCTGCCTCTCTCTCTCTCTCTCTCAAGACACAAAACACACAATTATCGCCAATTCGCCATATAAATGCTTCTAAAACGTACCTGATAATGATGATGGTTGATTTGAATCCACACCCTGGGTTATAATCCATATATCCAGGCTATAATATTAGTTTTGTAATGGTATTTAGTCCACAAACTTTAGTCCACAAACAAGCCATGATCGCCTTTGCAAAGGTGGGGGTCCCTGGTCGCCTTTCTAACGGAACCAATAAGGGGTCCGCGGGTCCAACGCTTCGCCGACCTCCCAGAGCAGTGCGGAGTTACATAACATTGTAAAATCAATCAATAAGCCGATCATTTGTTACATAAAGTTCACATGATCCAGTTGCAGGGACAAGT